>NC_140240.1:2936225-2943725 GCF_949987555.1 Borostomias antarcticus | reverse complement strand
CGCACGTGCGTGCGAGGACACGGAAGCTTTATGCCAGTCCAAACCCTGTGTCTCTGTGACCTTCGAGGACACGGAAGCTTTATGCCAGTCCAAACCCTGTGTCTCTGTGACCTTCGAGGACACGGAAGCTTTATGCCAGTCCAAACCCTGTGTCTCTGGGACCTTCCTGTGTGGAGATATGGGGATTTACTGTCAATTCCCCCCTTTGACATGAATGGGAGGAATTTTTTACTTCTGAATCTGTCCAAAAAATTAATGGAGGTGAAAGGTCGAACGTGATTCGGATCTGCTTAAAAGTGTAATGGGTTCTAAGTAGGTATGTCACAATCCAATCTTTGAGATCGAGTTCAGGGGCCGATCAAGGCGTTTTTATTTTTAAGCATGATCAAAGTCTGCGAGTTAAGTGGGGCATTTGAGCTTCTGTACCAATCCAGAGATCAGAGCTAAAAAGGCCTCTTTCAGACGGAACACGTTTGCAGGGCGCAGAATGCGAGGCGCTCTGCACTGCCTTTTAAAAAGTTGCTTGTGAACATGATGCAGTGATCATGTCCAAAACTACAACACAGTACACAGTCTAATCTAGCTAGCTTACATAAGTAGCCTACACACTTGGATGCTAGCCTCAAGCTAACAGTTATAGAGAATACTGGGTCAATTCAATTAAGAACATGGAATAGTGACTCTTAACCACAGCAGATGAGGGTATAAATATAGAACATGTTTGATGCAGCTTGATCTTGTTAATATATTATCTTAGTCAACAATGTCCAACATTCTTTACTTTGCAGTTGCATTTTCTCTCTGGATTGATAGATTTCTTCTTGGCACTCTGCAAGCGTTATTTCATGCAGCTCAAATATCTCCAAAGCTGCCGGTGCTAATCACGCGTTGACAAAATCTCTGAATAGCTGCAGTTGGGACATTTTTGCGGTTTAAAATGAGGACATTACCAGTTGCTCTTCTAGGAAGCGCTGTGTGTAGCCACACACATTCTCTGGTAGCTGTTAAGGAATTCCAAATTAAAAGTCTTAAAAACAATTATACTTTTTTAGTTGCAATAAGAGCTCTATCACATTTTAAATACTTTACACAATAAGGCAACATAAAATAAACCTTTATTAATCCCTAGGAGTGGAAATTCATCTTATTCTTTTACCAAAAAAATCGGATTGGGAAGGACTCGGATCGGCCGATACTCAATATTAAATGATCGGATCGGGGACATCCCTAGTTCTAAGTACTTAAACTTAAACTACTAAACCTCCACCAAATTGAATGAAAATAGGTCTGGTAGTTTTTTGTATAATCCTGCTAAAGAACCAACCAACCAACCAACCAACACATGCCACTGAAAACATTACCTCTCGCCCAGCTCTGTCACTGGGGCGGAGGTAAATCTCTAAACGCATTAATATATAGTTCTATCTATGTTACTATATGTTGTTGCGTGGAGCTAGTGTTCTGTGAAAGATGTGCTGAATAATAATGACTCTGCAATTAATTTAATGGGACTTAGATTAAGATCCGTGATACAAACACACCCATGCACACACAGACACACATAACACATGGCCACACACACATACACACGTGTACACGCATACACACACACATGCACACACACAAACACAAATAGAAACAAATAGGCTGCATGTTTCCTATGCCACTGGTGCAGGTTTGGGAGGGCGCCACATTGCCCTGTGTCTGTTAAACCAGGAAACATCTGGCAGCACATCTGTCCTGCTGTATGAGGTGTCCTCATATGAACTGTGACCCCACCCTGATGTTAGTGAACTCTGACCTAGAGATGTAACACTATGAACATTTCACGTAAAAATGACAGAACCAAAATGATCAGGGTTATCAGTATTATTGCGGTATTGCGGCCATTCACTTCCACTCATTATTTAGACCAGAATTATGCAAAAACTACTGTACGGATTTTCACCTTAAAACCCACCTTAGAATCCACCTTAGAACCCACCTTAGAACCCACCTTAGAACCCACTTTAGAACCTACCTTAGAACACACCTTAGAACACACCTTAGAACTCATTGGAGCGGATCCGAATCACGGGCCGGGTCCACGAATAAAAACAAAACTCCATGTGCACACGCACACAATCACAGAAACCACAGGCGGAGGTCTGCGCTCTCCGAGCACCATTTCTAGTAATGATCATTTTATTCCGATAAATGTAATGGGATTTTACCCCGGTTTATCATCATACTGGTTATTGTTACATCTCTTTTTTGACTCCTCCCAGGGTGGTTCCCTGTTGTCAGTGTGGGCCACCACTCTCTAAACTCCATTATGTTGACTGACAGTGATCCTAGTCATTCTGGTTGGACCCCTCCCCCACCCCCCGGAGTCTTCTCAACGGAGAGGATGATAGGCTCTGTGCACCAGCTCCACTACTTCCTGAAAGGAAGTGGACATCTTTATTTCCTGTCCTATACTATTGGATTTAGTGATTTATCAGGTGTGCGCTGGGTGTGTCGCACACCTGATCAATCACTTAATCCAATCATATAGGACAGGAAATAAAGATGCCCACTTCCTTTCAGGAAGTAGTGGAGCTGGTGCACAGAGCCTATTGCTACTGGTGCTTGCTAGGACCGTTTCATGACACTCATACAGTATGGGACTTGTGTACTGTATGTGTTGCTACTGTACTAGCACACTATAGAGTTGGCTTAGTGTGTTTGTGTGTGTGTGTGTGTGTGTGTGTGTATGCCTGAGTGTGTGAGAGGGTCATTGTTTACATATCACCATGGTGACACAAAGGATTAAGAGTGAGTGAGAAAGAGAGAGAAAGAGTGCAAGAGAGAAGGAGTGTGTGTGTGTGTGTGTGTGTGTGTGTGTGTGTGTGTGTGTGTGTGTGTGTGTGTGTGTGTGTGTGTGTGTGTGTGAGAGAGAGAGAGAGAGAGAGAGAGAGAGAGAGAGAGAGAGAGAGAGAGAGAGAGAGAGAGAGAGAGAGAGAGAGAGAGAGAAAGTGGGACTTGGAGGGGGATTTGGTTTTACGGGGCATTAACGCTGCTCCAGACAGTATTAGAACCCAGCAGACAGACAGGTGCATCCCCAGCAGACAGACAGGTGCATCCCCAGCAGACAGATTGACAGACAGGTGCTTCTCGTAGGAGGGTTAACCTAACCATATTAACCTTAGTGTGTGTGTGTGTGTGTGTGTGTATGTGTGTGTGTTTGTGTGTGTGTGTGTGTGTGTGTTACAGAGCATACGGAGAGTACACCATCATTATAGGGCTTAAGATAATAAGCCAACAGATTTCTTCCAGGTTGCATTTAAAATATTCGGCCAGGGATGTAATCCTCAGACGGTTGGATTTGACGGTGTAGACCCACGTCCCCTCACTCGCCCTGCCGAGGCCCATGACTGGAGCGAGCAGAGCAGGCATCTGGAGGGGAAAGGCCTCCTTTAAATCCAGTCTCCTCTCTCTCTCTCTCTCTCCCTCTCTCCCTCTCTCTCTCTCTCTCTCCCCCTCTCCCCCTCTCTCTCTCTGTCTCTCTCTCTCTCTCCCTCCCTCTCTCCCCCTCCCCCCCTCTCTCTCTCTCTCTCTCCCTCTCTCCCCCTCTCTCTCTCTCTCTCTCTCTCTCTCCCTCTCTCCCCCTCTCCCCCCTCTCCCCCTCTCCCCCTCTCTCTCTCTCTCTCTCTCTCTCTCTCCCTCTCCCCCCCCCTCTCTCTCTCTCTCCCCCCCCCCCCTCTCTCTCTCTCTCTCTCTCTGGATGTGTTTCTGTCTGTCTCTGCCTCTCTCTCTCTCTCTCTCTGGATGTTTTTCTGTCTGTCTGTCTGCCTCTCTCTCTCTCTCTCTCTCTCCCTCCCTCTCTCTCTCTCCCTCTCTCCCCCTCCCCCCCCCCTCTCTCTCTCTCTCTCTCTGGATGTTTTTCTGTCTGTCTCTGCCTCTCTCTCAGTCCGTGAGCCAGACCACCCACGGGTGTCATCTGGGTTGGGCTATTTTCTTCTTCATATATTCGGTATGTCCACATTATTTATTGATACTGTATGATAACCTTTGCAGAGGAGTAGCATAACAATAGTTATCATGCATTCACTATTTTGACCATACAAATGCCATACGTGAATAGTGGGCATTCTCCGATGTAGCAAATGTTAATCTTTTGTCAGTTTCATTTGTTACATCGCTCACATGCCACGCCATACTAGTACTATGAGCAGTGAAATATTTAAATGTGCACAATGAGCAATGTAACAAAAAAGTAAGTACAACAATTTGATATATAAACCAAATACTATGTATATATATATATATATATATATATATATACACACACACACACACACACACACACACACACACACATACAGTATACCGTATACTACAGATAAAATTGTGCCGTTGATTTAAATAGATACGGATCTGAATCTAGCGAGAGTATTGGTGTGTGTACTATGTATAGAATATATTACAGATATGTAGATCCACATGTTTATGTACAGAATGTAGGTAGGTGTAAGTATACCTACAGTATAAGGTGCTGTTGTGCTGAGTATAGCTACGAGTTAAGTCCAGAGATCAACAGACAGTGACCTCATTAAGGAACCTTTCAGGCGATTGCCCTTCTGGTCTTAATTGCCCTTTGTCTGGAATATTATTCTAATAAACTCTAAAAAGATATAGCCGTGTTTCTCCATCAGCATAAATAAGTTGTATCCATATCCTTTGCATACAGGGATAGTTTTACAAGCAGGACAACAGTGTTGTCCATGAAAAGCATCCCGGTAAAAGTGAGGTCTCACCCCCGGTACCCTAATAAATATACCCCTCAAGATACACCCATATTACTACAGTATCTGTAGCCAATCATACAAGAAGAAGAAGAAGAAGAAGAAGAAGGCTTTATTTGTCACACGACACAACACACGCATGCAATGGGCTGACATGGGCGACATGACAATCACACACACACACACACACACACACTGTAAATCACTGTAAATGTCTGTAAATCCCCCTGGAGTCTGATCCAGCCGCCTCTGTATATATAGCCATGTTTTTGATTTGTCGATGGGGGGGTGCTGAGCGATTTATCAACGGGGGGGGGTGCTGAGAGATTTGTCGACTGGCCAGTTAGCCTGGCGGCCACCTGGGGGCCGGCGGCCGTTGTCACCGGCGGCCGTTCTGTGATTCTCCAGAACCTACAGATGGCCAGCACGGCCCTGGGTGAATGTTTGGGTCTTGGCTCATGGATCATCTCTCTCACTTTCTCTGGCTTTTTTTCTGTCGGTCCCTGCCTCTCTCTCTCTTTCTCTCTTCCTCTCTCTCTCTCTCTCTCTCTCCCTCCCTTCCTCTCTCTCTCTCTCTCTCTCTCTCTCTCTCCCTCCCTTCCTCTCTCTCTCTCTCTCTCTCTCTCAGACAGACTGGTGTACCTAAACTAAGTCTTGATAGGTTGTTTGTGTTTATGACCGTCGAAGCCAGGGTATGACCATAGCCCCTGGCTGCTCGATGACCTCTGACCCCGGTTAGAGAGCCTGTAATAACTATAAGGTTTCTTGGTGCTCCGCTCCCTGGCATAGTGGTCATGGTAACAGTTGCCAGGGGCAGCAGGGGGAGTGGACAGATGGAGGTGGAGATCCATGGGGTCGTGGGCGGAGCTTCAGACAGTGGCATTCCACTGGTCTCAAACATCAAAGGTTGTGTGGCTTCATTGGTCGGCTGGTCATCTTGAAAACAAGACACTAATCACATGAAAGGCCGGGCGACCATGCATCTTCATCATGGAGAGCGTGGCGCTCTCCTGTGAATAGAGCAGAAAATAGAATGATTACTAATGTCTAATTTCCCCGGGCTCACAATAAATCATAACAGCAGATTCACTGACTGATTGGCTTATAGCCGATGATTCACTCAAGGGTTCCCGCAAGTCTCCAGAATGTTGTGCTCCATTTTGCTTTTGCAATCCTCCCATGCCGTCAGCACACTGAGCAGGTAGAGTACTGACAGCCCGTTCTCCTCTAGCTCCATGAATCTTTTATCACAGCCAGACTGTCTCTTGTCAGACACACACAGCCCACGGCTCGCTACTGGTACAATCCTCCCATCAGCCTCCAGCTAGATGGATGAAACACTCTGGTCTTTGTTCCTGTGCGTTTAGCTGGGAGGAGGAGGATGAGGAGGAGGAGGTGGGAGATGGAGGTGCGTGTGGGAGGGGGGGGGGGGCTACTATGGCAGCCTCAGCCTCAACCCTGGCCCCGTCTGCCTTTTGAACAATTTTAATAATCCATCAATTATTTACATCCATCATTCTGGCGTCTGGGTTAGCGAGGTGAGCACATGCACGTTGCAGCATGCACGTTTATCTGCCGAGGATAATGGGTTGTAGTCAAATAGAAATCATGGTGCTAATTAAATTTAATGCATTAAAAAATCCGCCCCCCACCCACACCCCAAGCCCCCCCCCCCCTGCTCCATGTCTGGGTCATTGTTGAGAGATCACGGTTTTCAATCGCCGGCAAGGGCTTTGGTCAGAAGTCAAATACGTCTATATTTTGCCTTCATTTGCCTCGTAAAGTTTGCAAATAAAGAGGGGGATGTTGAAAAGGGCGGACAGGATGACAGCGTGGAATATGTAATTGGTAATATGAGGACGGAGAGATGAGTGTTGCCAGGAGCGGGTCGTGCGCTTGGCAGCTCAATTATTTGTGCGCTGTACATGTCACAGGAAAACGTTTTCTGCCGGAGGGTTTGTCTTCATTATGTAAAAAAGTTTGGTGAATGAGGAGAAAGACTGTGTCCTCTCACAAGGAAACGACGAGAATAGAAAACCCAATTGACTTGTGTAGAAGATTTTTAACTGATCTAGTCAAAAAGGATTTGCCAAGATTCGATTCAAGATTCAAACAGGTTAAGTCTGGTTTATTGAGAAAACATACGAGCGCAAGGACTTCAGGACAACGCACGTGAGTGGTTTATCTAAGTGAAGTGCCCAAGTCTGGTCTTGCGCAGCCTTATATTCAAAGCAACACAGGTATGACGCTTCCAGGGATGTGATTGGCTAACCCATTGTACACGTCATATTAAATGGCGGACATCATCAACAGTGGTCGAGAATACAGACACGTGACATGAGAAAAGGCGGTAATTCTTGCAGGGACAATAGGACAAAGGATGGTTATTCTGGAGTAGACAACGTCTAGGTGTGTTGACCTCCTGGAGGTCATCCTGTCATGAATTAGATAAGCACAGCTATGTGAAAGGTTGAGGGAGGTGAGATGCGACTACAATTTCTATGACGCTTGCCATTACCATGATCCCTGCTATAACTCCTCCTATTGCAACTCTCCTTTTTAGAAGTGTAATTTTGCTCTAATCGAGCTAAAACTATAACGGGATGAACGGAGCGCATCGCCAAGGGACAGCTTACGATGGGTTCAGACCGCCCTTCGTAACGTATCCCTTGGTGAAAAACCACATCCACCACTGTGAACCTGTGAGCAGTGCTAGATGGGATACATACTGCAT
>NC_140240.1:2918725-2933725 GCF_949987555.1 Borostomias antarcticus | reverse complement strand
CTACACAGTTATTGTACATATGGTTGCATATAATCCCTGTTAGTCCTCTTTCTATGATACTACCCCCTTATCTAGTGTATTCTTTCATTACTCTGTATCTAGTGTCTTCCCCCTGAGGGGATCAATCAAGTATTTATCCATCTGATTTACTTAGTAAATAAATAAACAAATAAACAAATAAACAAATAAACAAATAAACAAATAAATAAATAAATAAATAAATAAATAAATAAATAAATAAATAAATAAATAAATAAATAAATAAATAAATAAATAAATAAATAAATAAATAAATAAATAAAAACAAATAAATAAATAATACTCACTAGGAACGGAGAGTCAGAAAGAGCTTATTCTCTAGAGAGGGCCAACAGCTTATTGCATGACTCCCCCTCCCCCCAAAAAATACATGAAAAAAAGTTCAGTGAGTTTGCCAAAATCGGACAGCCAAACAGTTATTCATCTCTCCATTACACCCTCTCTCCCTCTTCCTCTATATCTCTTCCTCTCGCTCTCCCTTTCTCTCTCCCTCTCTATCCTCTCTCATCTGCTCTTCCTCCATCTCTCTCTCTCTCTGTCTATCCATCCCACCACATGGCACTGAAAATTGCTTTTTCGGGGACCTCAAGACCTCAGAATAAATGTGTGATAGATTGAACAAGAGCAGCACAACAGTGTCGGACTGAAATGAAAGAGTGAGCCCGCCCCCTCTATGGGGCTGCAAGGGCAGGAGCAGGGAGGCGGAGAGACTCTTCAGACTGTCTGTTCCAGCTGTCCAGAAGTCGTCTCAGATGTCCACCTGAGATACTTATCCACTCCGGGGGTGAAGAGGCGGGCATCCCGACGAACACCCGACCCTTTCTCTAGAGGGCCTCTTCTGCGCTCGATCACACAATTCAGGAAGGGAGTTGAGATTTGAGAAACGGGACGTTGAATCGACTACATGGAAACGAATGTCCGGCGTGGATGAGGAGTTGATGTGAATTCGATTCCAACCCCGACGACCCCCCCCCACGACCCCCCCCCCCCCCCCCCCAGAGGAAAACGTTCCTCTGTGGACGCAGGGTAGATGGACAGGTGGAGGTAGTGACCTGTAGTCTTCTATCAACTTATATTCACTGATTATATCAAGAATTTATATCATCCTGTACTCCGATGTTATTCTTATTATTTATTTTATTCATTTATACTCATGTTGAAACCTAATGTAATACTGGGATTGTCTCTATTGTCTGTCATATGTCTGTTAAGTGTTTGTTATGTGTTTGTTATATATGTTGTTGTACACTGCTGTTGACTATTTGCCACTGTGTTTGTGGGAGACTGGGCCCCCTACTAAAAGCCTTAAATAGCTTCCTTGGGGTGACCCTTTCATACATCCATGTACATAAAGTATGCTCCATGATGATGATGACCCAGCAAACACGCAACGTCAGGGAGACGTTCAGATCATGTCTTAATAACGTCCGTCGGTCCAGAACCCCATTTGTATGCTGGACCTCTCAATATTCAAACGTCTGGCTTGGACCCCTCTAAGACGTCTGTGGACGTGCAAAACGGGTTCAATATCTGAACGTAAAAAAAAAACCATTCATCCTGGCTCCTAATTGGATGTCTTTGGACGTCCGAAAAGTCAAAAAAGACATCTAAAAGACGTCTTTTAGACGTGTCTTTGCTCAGTGGGGATGATGATGATGTATAAATAAACCAAACCAAACCCAACCCAACCCAACCCAACCAAACCAAACCAAACCAAACCAAACCAAACCAAACCCAACCAAACCAAACCAAACCAGACCAAACCAAACCAAACCAAACCAAACCAAACCAAACCAAACCAACCGTCTTCCCGCAGGTGTTCCTGAAGAGCGACCGTGTGTCCCGGATGGTGCAGAGCGGCGGCTGCTCGGCCAGCGACTCCCGGGAGGTCTTCAAGAAGCACATCGAGAAGCGCGTGCGCAGCCTGCCGGAGATCGACGGCCTGAGCAAGGAGACGGTGCTGAGCTCCTGGATGGCCAAGTTCGACACCATCTACCGCGGCGAGGAGGACCCGCGCAAGGCCCAGCAGCGCATGACGGCCAGCGCCGCCTCCGAGCTCATCCTCAGCAAGGACCAGCTGTACGAGATGTTCCAGAACATTCTGGGCATCAAGAAATTTGAGCACCAGCTGCTCTACAACGCCTGCCAGGTGAGCTGGGAGCCAGCAGCTTTCATATATATTTCTATATATATATATATAGAGAGAGAGAGAGAGAATGAGAGAGAGAGAGAGAGAGAGAGAGAGAGAGAGAGAGGTTAGATGGTGTGTAAGGTGCTATCAAGAGGGAACAAAGAATTCACTGTGATTCACTGCGACAATGAAGGTGGGCACAGCAGCGTGGTATGAAAGAGAACGGTTGAAAGGCTGTACGCCGCCGCCCACAATACATGCATTGTGATGACAAGACAGGAAGGAATGACCTGGGCGGCTGTTAAAACTGAAATAGAGAGGTGGGTGGAGGACAGGACGGCCACACAGATATTATCGCTCCGGGTGTCGATTGGCTGAAAGGTAGCTGTCCTGTCCACGGTCCCAAGCTGTGTTCGGAATCGCTCCCTCGTTCCATCACTCCCTATTCCCTATATAGGGTTCACCATGTCGTGAACTACCTAGGGAACGGAGAAAATGTAGGGTACATGCACTGTTCCCTGCAAATCAAGGTGAATTGTGGGTAATAAATAGTGGACTATATAGGGAACGAAAATTCCGTGGAGAATTCGGACACTTCAAACAAAATGGCTGACGCCCTATATAGTGCGCTATATAGTAAATAGGGAGCGATTCCGAACACAGCTCCAGTCATCTACCCAGCTGGGTAGGAAGGGATGGATGGGACTTAGCTACAGTACAGTAGGTGACCCCAGGCCCATCCTATGGGTTTATCCATCTACCATTAACCCTGTACATGCCAGACATGCTCCTCACATCCGTGCAGGATGCTATAGAGCTTAGCAAGTCCAGATAACTGTACCAGAGAGAGCTGCTGCTCGCGAGAGCAGCCTCTGCACTAGGGGATGCTGGGTAGCGTAGTTTGCTTGCACAAAGTCCGTTAATGAGACGTTTTACATTTCATTGAAACGCAGTGGTGTGTCGATTATAGCTTTTGTATTGTGGATAATGTTAGAGGTTAGTCCATAAAATGCAAGATATCCTCATAGAGGGTGACTGAATGACCAACGGTTGTTTCCTGGGACCAGCCCGGGACAGGGGCGGAGTCTACTGTTAAGCTTTGCTGGGGCTCAGCTTGAGTCCTCCTTTCTGAACATAAGGTTCGGATTAACCTTTGTGTGGCTTTGAATAATAATACATGTACTCAATTGACCATTTTACCGTTATATTACATATTCGAGTGACTTATATAACCTTGTAACCCATAGTGATTATTTTCATTAGCCCAACCCGCCACCTGCAATGCGTCACATTGACTCATCAGGTGTTCTGTACTCCTACTATGAATGAATGAATGAATGAATGAATGAATGAATGAATGAATGAATGAATGAATGAAAGGGCAGCAGAATGTGTCAGGAGAGGAATCTGCCCCGCCTGTTACATGGAACACAGATAGACTGCCATCTGAGACGGTGACACCTTCTTCAGTACAGAAATCCCAGTGTGCATCTGTTCAGGTGTCTGTTAGCAGACTAACCTCTGCGCTGAGAGAGAGAGAGAGAGAGGGGGGGTTCACAACAGAATGAGGCACAGATGCTCTCCTGACTCTTTCTAACAGACTGTTGTTCTAGCAGGCTGTTGTTCTAGCAGGCTATTGTTCTAGTGGGCTGTTCTTCTAGCAGGCTGTTCTAACAGGCTGTTGTTCTAGCAGGCTGTTGTTCTAGCGGGCTGTTCTAGCAGGCTGTCCTAGCAGGCTGTTGTTCTAGCAGGCTGTTGTTCTAGCAGGCTGTTGTTCTAGCGGACTGTTGTTCTAGCGGACTGTTGTTCTAGCGAGCTGTTGTTCTAGCGGACTGTTGTTCTAGCGGGCTGTTGTTCTAGCGGACTGTTGTTCTAGCGGGCTGTTGTTCTAGCGGACTGTTGTTCTAGCAGGCTGTTGTTCTAGCAGGCTGTTGTTCTAGCAGGCTGTTGTTCTAGCGGGCTGTTGTTCTAGCAGGCTGTTGTTCTAGCAGGCTGTTGTTCTAGCGGGCTGTTGTTCTAGCAGGCTGTTGTTCTAGCAGGCTGTTGTTCTAGCGAGCTGTTGTTCTAGCAGGCTGTTGTTCTGTTTGTTTGCAGTGAATGAATGATGAGTAAATCAGTCTAACATGATGCCAGATACATACATGTACCTCCCAGTTAATTTACATATTACATTATTACATTACACGTGTGTGTGCGTGTGTGCGTGTGCGTGTGTGTGTTTCTTTCCTTCAAACCAAAACATTGCATTATCACAATGATAGAAACATGCGGTCTCCACGCAGGAACAGCCTCAGAGCACGCAGAGAGAGCCTGACTCCCTTTGTAAGCGCCCATCTCCATCATTCGCAGTCAGAAAGCGAGGCCACGGTGTGCGGTTCCCAGTAATGGTGACTTGAGTTAGGCGATAAATTGAATTCCAGTCTCCTGTCTACTCCAGGCGTGGGGGGGGGGGGGGAATGGTGGGCGTTCCTCCTTTTTATCAGATGGGCTTTAACATTAAGACCGTGACTCAGCGGCACACTGCTCCTTTGATGAAAAGCACGGCCATGCTCTTAATTGGCCGAAATGGACCACGGCAGCAGCATGGCCGCCAAGGTGACTGCAGATCCCTGCTTTCTCCAGGACACGCGTGAGGCACCGTATCAACGCTAGATCAGCAGCCCCCCTGGGTGCGCTTGCTTTCCTGCAGGGTAGCAGAGCTCCTCAGCATGTCAGGCTGAATATTCTTAGAAAGAGAAGTGGGCGAGTTGCAGCCTAGAGTTACCAGGAGGAGAACTGGTACCCGAAATCTGTTTCATACCAAGTGTCTGATTTGAGGTGGACAAAGTGATGGGAAAAAAAATCTCCATTATTTCCTGCCATCATTTGATTTTAATATTTTGTTCTCGTTCCAAAATGAAAAGTAGATCCAGGCACTCAGAATAAGTATTCGTGAGGGAAGTGGTAATGTTAAAAAGCCTTCAATATATCGGGCTTACATAATTAAAAGTGGCAAAATGTTTCTACCTTGTCGGTCTTTATCAGGACATGTGCGCTCAAACAAATCACCCCTTAAATACATTCAGGAGGACACAGAAAACGGCGGGGTCAATCAATCAACCAATTTATTAATAATTTAATAATCGAGACAATCAATCAGACACCTAATTAAGTAATCAATCAATCAATCAATCAATCAATCAATCAATCAATCAATCAATCAATCAATCAATCAATCAATCAGTGGGACATTGATACCAGGCCATGTCCGACGGGGGTATGGGAGAACGGGGGCCATAGAGGGGCAGTTAAGACTGTCAAGAAAGAAGAGAAGAGAAACAAGATACCACATGACACGAGCAAATAAACATCAAGAGTTATACATTACAAATATCATGATATCACACAGTAAGGTTTACATTGTCGGCTAGGCCTATATTGAAGATAACACATGAATTCAATATCTTCATTGAGACCGGGGGCATATAAAGCATCCAGATAGTGGACCCAGAACGTTTCCCTCTGAACGTTTCCTACCTCGAGTTTGAAAATACGGCTCAAGTGAGGTTTAATGTGTTCAATACCCACAATGCATAGTATGACATCACTGCGTCACGTAGACGCCGCTTGGTGCGACCAACATAGAAGGTACCAGGACAAGTGCATGTAAGGCGATAGATGACATAAGTAGTGCTGCAATTGATAAAGTCATTCATCTTATAAGTCTTATTAGTTTTAAAATCAGTGAATGTTTCGGTTTGTAAGAGATTCCAGTAAAAAGCCATCATTAAAAATAAAAACATGATTGTATATAATCCATCTGGTCAGTTGTAATGGGAATTCAGTCGGAGGCCGAGCACTTCCTCTATCACTTGCGTCTCCTCTATGTCCAACTGAGCGATGGGCACGTCAAGGGCTATCATACTCAAAACAAAGCTCTCTATCTCCACTGTCAAGTTTTGGTCTCATGTACCCATGTGTTCATGTGCATATGCATGCATACGGACGTATGTGTGTGTGTGTGTTTTTGAAACCTATCTACTGTCTGTCAACCCCCCCCCCCCCCCTACCCTTTTAGCTCCTGTGCGTGGCTGCCATGGTGACCGTAAACATGGCCGTCTTTGTTCCCCCTCTCCCCTAGCCTGGTGAAACCATCCTGATCTCGCGAGCTCACATTCAGTTTCACTCCACAGCTCGGCCTGGACTTTCCCTTATCTAGAAGGATTTCTCTCCAATTACGTTTTGACCAAGCCAACCAGGGACCACGGTCTGACTGCTGTCTGCCCCCCCCCCAGTAGAACGTAGGCCCTGATTGGTTTGCGTGGTTTCCATGGAAAAACAGTCTCTCGAGCGGCAACGCTAACGTTAGTATAATAAACAGCCATAAGTGCAGTTATTGCAGAAATAGACTCATTAATAACAATTAAACAAGAGCAAGAGCATGTTTTTCTTACATTTTTGCTGTTCTTCCAACTGGATTTGGCAAAAGTTTTGTTACGCTGATTGGCTGAAGGATTTGGTCCATCAAGGCAAGTACTTCTGCTCACTGAGATTGTTTGACGGGAATTCTAGACTGATTTGTGGAGAGAAACAGAATGTGAGTTCGCTTGATCAGGATGGTCTTATGAGGCTACCTGTCTCCTCGTCTACGCTCTCTCTCTCTCTCTCTCTCTCTCTCTCTCTCTCTCTCTCTCTCTCTCTCGGTCTCTGTCTCTGTCTCCTCGTCTACGCTCTCTCTCTCCCTCTCTCTCCCGCTCCCCCTCTCTCTCTCTCTCTCCCGCTCTCCCTCTCTCTCCTGTCAACCGTTGTCACCGTCTGTGTATTAAAGCAGGCAGAATCTGATTGGTTTTCCCTTAATCACATCAGAGCCTGGTCTATTCATCCTTCAAGCGCAGGGAACAACGATTAGCTTAATCAAGACAGGGAGGAGAGGAGAGGAGAGGAGAGGAGGGGAGAGAAGAGGAGGGGAGAGGAGAGGTTGAGGAGGGGAGAGGAGAGGAGAGGTTGAGGAGGAGAGAGGAAAGGAGAGGTTGAGGAGGGGAGAGGAGAGGGTGAGGAGGAGAGAGGAGAGGTTGAGGAGGAGAGGAGAGATTGAGGAGGGGAGAGGAAAGGAGAGGAGGGGGTGCAGAGGGAAGAGAAGAGGAGGGGAGAGGAGAGGAGAGGTTGAGGAGGAGAGGAGAGGTTGAGGAGGGGAGAGGAGAGGTTGAGGAGGAGAGAGGAGAGGTTGAGGAGGGGAGAGGAGAGGTTGAGGAGAGAGGAGAGGAGAGGTTGAGGAGGAGAGGAGAGGAGAGGTTGAGGAGGGGAGAGGAGAGGAGAGGTTGAGGAGGAGAGGTTGAGGAGAGGAGGGGGTGCGGAGGGAAGAGAAGAGGAGGGGAGAGGAGAGGTTGAGGAGGGGAGAGGAGAGGTTGAGGAGGGGAGAGGAGAGGAGAGGTTGAGGAGGAGAGAGGAGAGGAGAGGTTGAGGAGGGGAGAGGAGAGGAGAGGTTGAGGAGGGGAGAGGAGAGGTTGAGGAGGGGAGGAGAGGTTGAGGAGGGGAGGAGAGGAGAGGTTGAGGAGGAGAGAGGAGAGGAGAGGTTGAGAAGGAGAGAGGAGAGGAGAGGTTGAGGAGGGGAGGAGAGGAGAGGTTGAGGAGGGGAGAGGAGAGGAGGAGAGAGGAGAGGAGAGGTTGAGGAGGAGAGAGGAGAGGAAAGGTTGAGGAAGAGAGAGGAGAGGTTGAGGAGGAGAGAGGAGAGGTTGAGGAGGAGGAGAGAGGAGAGGAGAGGTTGAGGAGGGGAGAGGAGAGGAGAGGTTGAGGAGGGGAGAGGAGAGGTTGAGGAGGGGAGGAGAGGTTGAGGAGGGGAGGAGAGGAGAGGTTGAGGAGGAGAGAGGAGAGGAGAGGTTGAGAAGGAGAGAGGAGAGGTTGAGGAGGAGAGTGGAGAGGAGAGGTTGAGGAGGAGAGAGGAGAGGAGAGGTTGAGGAGGAGAGAGGAGAGCAGAGGAGGGGGTGCGGAGGGAAGAGAAGAGGAGGGGAGAGGAGAAGAGAGGGTGAGGAGCAGGGAGGAAAGGAGAGGATCGGAAAGGAGGAGAGGGAGAATAGATGAGAGAGGAGGAGCAGGAAAAGGAGGAGAGGGGAGGAGACAGGAAGGGAGGAGAGGATTGGAGAAAGAAGAGGAGGATAATATTGAATTACCTCTGAAATGATCTCTAAAATCCCAACACATCTACAGTACTGTACAGTATGAGTTTGTCCCATTATCAGTGCTGGCTGCATGAATATGCAGACTGTAAACTTGTGAGTCTCTCCTGTGGTCTCTGTACTCGGGATTAAAGATTAAACACACACTGACTTCACTGAAATATTTATACTTGTTTGTATGTATATGTGTGTGTGTATGTGTGTGTGTGTGTGTGTGTGTGTGTGTCTTTTAAGTATCTGAAAAGTGGATGGAAGACGGAAAACGTGATGGAAGTAGATTGGAGGTACAGTACAGTATCCATGACAACTATCCCCGAGAGTGCTGTATATCCCAGAGCCTAAACTCACACATCCATCTCCAATCCTGGAGAGAACCCCAGCCTCCCTTTCTCTCTTAACGAGCCACCACCCATCCACACACACACACACACACACACACACACACACACACACACACACACACACACACACACACATACTACAGTGTCAATTAACTGCATCTTTCACTGAGCTCATTCTTTCCACAATAATAATACTGTCTGTACACCAGACATGATATTTTACACTAGGACCTGAATAAGAATGGCATGGATGGATGAATGGATGGATGGATGGATAGATGGATGGATGAATGCATAGATGGATGGATGAATGGATGGATGGATGGATGAATGGATGAATGGATGGATGAATGGATGGATAGATGTGAAGGTGTGTGTGTATGTTTGTGCGTGTGCATGCAAGAGAGAGAAAGATGGAGAGGGAGGGAGCGATGGAGAGATAATGAAAGAGGCACAGAGAGAGGAGAGAGAGAGAGAGAGCGGGAGTGCTGACCCCTGACCCTGTCATCTATCTATCTATCTATCTATCTATCCATCCATCTATCTACTGTATCTATCTATCTATCTATCTACCTATCTACTGTATCTATCTACTGTATCTATCTATCTCTCTGGCTATCTAGCTATCTGTCTCTGTCTGTCTGTCTGTCTGTCTGCCTTCCTGCCTATCTGTCTATCTATTAATTGATCTATCTATCAATCTATCCATCCATCCTGTTCTTCCCTGCTCCCACACACAGATCACATTAGAGAGCTGTTAAGCTGTTGGTTTCTATTTGAGCCATAAGATAATGAGACAGACCAGACTTACCTTTGCAGGGAGAATAAGGCATGCACACACACACGCACGCACACCCACACACACAAACACACACACATACACACACACAAACACACACACACACATACATGCACGCACACCTTGTACACCTTGTACTGTACCAATTGCTAAAATTGCTTTTCTTATTGATTCAAGCCCAGTTGCTCTGCATGTATACTATGAGGACTGGCTGGCTGGGTACTGTACTGTACTCTACCAGTAGCCCCATCTCTGACCACTTCCTGTTGGGGTGTCAAACCCTGATCATGCAGCTGTAGCTCAGTTGGTAGAGCGGGTCGTTCAGTGATCGAAGGGTCAGCGGTTCGAATCCCAGCTCCGACTGTCCACATGTCGAAGTGTCCTTGAGCAAGACACCTAACCCCAAATTGCTCCCAATGAGCAGGTTAGCACCTTGCATGGCAGCTGCCGTCATTGGTGTGTGAATGTGTGTGTGAATGGGTGAATGAGAGGCCATTGTAAAGCGCTTTGAGTGCCGCTAAGGCGGAAAAGCGTTATATAAGTGCAGTCCATTTACCATTTACCATCATGCACAGAGGATGGAAGAACAAGCATCCAAGGTCTTCTCTCGCAGTTACCAGCCTGGACGTCAGATTCCACCCGCCTGGAAGAAAGAACCAACTGCTTATACACTGCGCCATGTAGTTACGCAGTGGCTGCTGTCACTGTCATTAAACCAAGCCACAGGTGTGCCACCCCCCACCCCCTTCTCTCTGTGTGAGCGCTGGGAGGGGGGGCGAGCGGGAGAGGAGAATCTCCACGGGAACCAGAGACGGAGACCTGTCGGATCACGCTGTCAGGGGAGAATGCCGTGCGGTTCTGTTCCACACACCCACGGAGTCGCCCAGCGGCGACAACCACGCCTCGGTACCAGCGCACGGCACGGGAGATCGATCCCACGGGAGCCGTCGAGTTACGGCTGGATTGATTAGCCTTGCTTACACAGGATCACATGGATGGGGTGGGTATAGAGGTCGGGGTGGGTATAGAGGCCGGGGTGGGCATAGAGGCCGGGGTGAGTATAGAGGCCGGGGTGGGTATAGAGGCCGGGGTGGGTATAGAGGCTGGGGTGGGTATAGAAGTCTGGGTGGGTATAGAGGCCGGGGTGTGTATAGAGGCCGGGGTGGGTATAGAGGCCGGGGTGGGTATAGAGGCTGGGTGGGTATAGAGGCTGGGGTGGGTATAGAGGCTGGGGTGGGTATAGAGGCCGGGGTGAGTATAGAGGCCGGGGTGGGTATAGAGGTTGGGGTGGGTATAGAGACCGGGGTGGGTATAGAGGCTGGGGTGGGTATAGAGGTCAGGGTGGGTATAGAGGTTGGGGTGGGTATAGAGGTCAGGGTGGGTATAGAGGCCTGGGTGGGTATAGAGGCTGGGGTGGGTGGTATCCTCAGGGAGAACTGCCCTCCTTGCGGATATCACATCCAGACGGTGTGTGTGTGTGTGTGTGTGTGTGTGTGTGTGTGTGTGTGTGGGGTGGGGGGGGTCAGTTACACAGAGACCAGCTGGCGGCAGGAAGGGGGACACTCCAGCCATGCTCCTGTACAGATGGCCAAGCACCCGACCATGCTGCTGACTGGCCACCACACACACACACACACGCGCACACACACACACACACACGTACGCACACACACGCGCACACACACACACACACGTACGCACACACACGCGTACGCACACACGTACGCACACACACACAAGGAGGACTTGACCATGCTGCTGACTGGCCAGCACACACACACACAGGCCATAACCATAATGCTGACTGGCCAGCACACACACACACGCACACGCACACACACACACACACACAGGACCCGGCCATGCTGGTGACTATCTAACACACACACACACACACACACACACACACACACACACACACACAGGCCAATTCACACTGTGCTATCATGCCCACCACAACCAAAAAAACACAACAAACACCCCACTCAGCCACCCACGTTTCCTCCTCCCCCTCCTCGTCTACATGCATGTTTATTTCTCACACTGTGGAAATGCATCAGCTGATTATTCCAAACGTATGAGCAGGCAAAGCTTTAGTCTTAACTTGAACTTTAAAGGAGAATGCTCGTTTTTGACAACCTGGACCTTATTTACGGCATATTATAAGACGTTTGACTCACAGAGATAACTTTGGTGTAATTTGGAGTCCTGTAGAAGAAATTTAAAATCAAGCGCGAGCCAAGTATATCCATGTAATGGCGGCGGACGGGGCACTGAGAATGCAGCTGTCCAGCTGCGTGCTGGAGCTACGCTTGCGCGCTGTGCGCATGCGTGCTGGAGCAAGTGGGGAAGCTATTTCGTTTCTAAAGACGTTTCTAAAGATCATATTACAGAGGCATGTGAAAAACCACAACAAGCCCGCGCTCTATGTAAGCACAACTAGCGATTCATAAAGACAGATTGATGAAAACAACCGTTTTGCGGCAGAAAATAGATTTTTTAGAAGCTGCATTTTCAGTTCCCCGTCCACCGCCATTACATGGATATACTTGGCTCGCGCTGGATTTTAAATTTCTTCTACAGGCCTCCGAATTACACCAAAGTTATCTCTGTGAGTCAAACGTCTTATACTATGCCGTAAATAAGGTCCAGGTTGTCAAAAACGAGCATTCTCCTTTAAACAAGCACCGGTTGTGCTCTCTGTGTTGTTGCCTGTGTGGATGCAGAGCATTCTTTAGTCCTGGGAGCAGTTTGTTCTGAACGACCCGTTTTATCTGGGTCATGTTCTGGCTCTGATGGTCATTTGATTAGCATGTTGCTGTTAGCTTGGATGGATGGATGTTGTGAACATGTAGACCTTGGAAACTTGAACTCTGGGGAGGGTTTGCCAGTGTGTGTGTGTGTGTGTGTGTGTGTTCCTATCGGTGCACATAGTGGTTTACACTCCATGTGTGTAGTAAAGTCCCCATGGGGTGTCGGAGAGACTACATAGACAGAACTGTTCCTCTATCGTACCTCAACACACACACACACGCACACGCACACGCACACACACACACACACACACACACACACACACGCACGCACGTCACATGCAAAACACGAATGACAAGGAATAAGAACAGACTTCCATCATCGGACTCCCACAGTAGAAACGTAATTTTGGCAATGTTGAGTGATCACATTTCCCAAAGGGAAGCAGGAGATGGGTTTTAAATGCAGATGCTATTGACTAGCACTCATCACATTACTAGGGTGTGTTTGTACTGTGAGGGCCAAGTCGATTGCTGAAACGGAAATGGTATTGAGGTAACTCAATACTTACAGTTACCCGCAATGTACTGTATAATGTACAGCTCATCGTGTTATCAGTATGGCTGGCTGTGTTTTCATTATGTACAGAACACCGATTATGTACTGGAAGGCACTGTGTGTGTGTGTGTGTGTGTGTGTGTGTGTGTGTGTGTGTGTGTGTGTGTGTGTGTGTGTGTGTGTGTGTGTGTGTGTGTGTGAGAGAGAGAGAGAGAGAAAGTCTGTTGTATGTTACCTTTAACACTGACCATAATGGGTGGTACAGTCTGTTCACATACAAGAGCAGGGGCAAGACACTAGTTTTAGAACGTCTTCGTCGCAAGTCTTTCCATGTTCAGCCTTGAAAATGCCAGTTTTTCCAGCTGGAGTCACAAGGTACAACAATGTGATTCTCCAACATGTACTGGATCTCAGTTTCTAAAACCTGGCACTTTTCCTCTGAAACACAATAGTAACGCTGTCTAATGGGTAGGGCAACACGCACATCAATATCATGCTCCGTCAAATGCGTACCGGAGGGCGTGTCCCCACATAGAGACGGGTAGACACTGATCAGCTCGGCCATCTCCACTCTATGAGCATCCGAACAAATTCCCCAAGAGACCCTCCAGGGTTTCAGAATTCTTTAGTCGGCCCTGCAACACACAGTCATCAGGCGCTAAAACACCCTCCCCCTCACATGAGGCCCCTGCAGCCACACAACCAGGAGAGTCCGACCCCACCGACTAAACGGGGCTACCGCCCACAAGCTCCCCTGGGCTAGCGGACCCCCGGGATTAGTATGTCTTCAGGAGGTTTACGTGACACAACTGTGTAGGCCGCCGCCTCTGAGCAGTCGTGATCACAGTTCTGGTCTGAAACCTTACAAACCCACTCTGTGAGGACCACTAAAGTTAGCCTGAAACGGAGACCCCACAATAGGCAACAGAGCTAAAACCTGGTCACCAGGACAGAACTGACGGAGCTCAGTACGGCGATCATACAACCGCTTCATCCTAGCTTGAGAACTGGAAGGCTTTTCACTAGCCTGCTCCCTAGTCGAGAAAAGCCGCTGCCTGAAACCGTTTCCATAACTGAGCAAATCCCGAGGAGGCTCTTCCGTTGCCCTCTCACGTAAAGCACTTTGAATTGCCTTGTTGCTGAAATGTGCTATACAAATAAACTTGCCTTGCCTTGCCCAGCCGTCCTTCAGAGCAGCCAAAGGACCACGCACTGTGTGGCCGAACACAAGATCCATCCATCTTCATCCGCTTATCCGGGGTCGGGTCGAACACAAGATCATTGGGGCTAAACTCCAGTACTTTCCTGGATTTACCTCCCGGGAAACAAGCAGTAACCAGGGCCGCCCTTCCTCCCAGTCTCCACCCATCTCCACACAATAGGCGCGCAGCAGCGACTTCAGGGACTGGTGGAAGCGCTCCAGGGCCCCCTGGCTCTGGGCTGAGTTTCCCAGAGGCATCGTAGCGCTACGTTCATCGTAGCGCTATGATGAACGCCATAGCTTACGATGAACGTAGCGCTACGATGCCTCTGGGAAACTCAGCCCTGGGCATGATACACGCTAGCCTGATTATACTGTATCCGCAGCTGTTTCAAAACCTGGGCAAACGGGTGAGATGTAAAATTCGAACCCTGGGCACTCTGAATGGCCCTGGGAATACCAAACACAGATGAACTGGATCAACGGTCAACACTTTGACTACCGACCGGGAGGTGATAGTCCGAAGGGGAAAAACAGCGGGGTATCTAGTAGTCTGGCACATCACAGTCAGCAAGTAAACACTGCCAGCCTTTGAGCGAGGTAGGAGACCAGCACGA
The DNA here is from genome assembly GCF_949987555.1 of Borostomias antarcticus. Lineage (NCBI taxonomy): Eukaryota > Metazoa > Chordata > Actinopteri > Stomiiformes > Stomiidae > Borostomias > Borostomias antarcticus. The sequence continues at coordinate 2,919,133 of NC_140240.1, read as the reverse complement.
TCAATGATTAAATGATCGAACGGTTTGCTAATGGCAGGGATAGGATAGGAGATGGCTTGAGGCTCTGGTTCGACTTACCGGTCAGCTGGCACGTGTGATAGGTCCTGATGTAATTAGAGATGTCTTTTTTCAACCGTGGCCAGAAGAACAACAGGAGGATACGATCATAGGTCTTCCGCACCCCTAAATGGCCCGACTGGTCATGATAAACCTCTAAAACCAGATCACGAAACTTGGCGGGAACCACAATTTGTATCACGGGGTCCCCCCACGAAAAGGTCACCATGGGAGGCCCACCTCCTCACCAATAACCCATCCCGAAGAAAATAACTAGTCATCATCAGCAGAGAGCAGGTTATCAAACATCTCTTTTAAGCATGGGTCCGCCTGCTGTTCCCTCACCAGGTC
>NC_140240.1:2906225-2911225 GCF_949987555.1 Borostomias antarcticus | reverse complement strand
TTCACCTTCATTTCATCAGCTTGCTCTCATTTCAATTCAAAATCTTATTTTTAAGAGAGTTATTTCTGATTTTTACGATTTCTTTGTTTGTGTTCTCAGGTTGTGCTTCATCCAACACCCAACAGCCCGAAGCAGTCGGAGCTGCACAAGATGACCGTCTCAAAAGGCTGCCCGGACAGCGACCTCAAGATCAAACTGGCCATCCGCATGGACAAGCCGCAGAACATGAAGCATTGTGGGTGAGTTCAGCCTCTCTCCAGAGTTCAGAGGTCACGTTCAGCCTCTCTCCAGAGCTCAGAGGTCACGTTCAGCCTCTCTCCAGAGTTCAGAGGTCACGTTCAGCCTCTCTCCAGAGCTCAGAGGTCACCCGGCTGATCTGGTAGGAAAGTAGCCTGGACACAATACATCCATGCCTGGACGCCATTGCGATGCCGTCTGGACTTCCTGCTGCCCAGAACGATTTGAGTGGATACAAAGATGTATTTTCCACTGAGAAAGCGCATACTATTGTTCTTTAATTCTTGTTATTTAGTCTATTTCTGTAATAACTGCACTTATGGCTGTGCTTATTCTTCTAATGTTAACGTTACTAGTGGACTCCTGCATTTCGCATCATCATCCGCGAGAACCAATCAGGGACTGGGGGCGGAACAGCAGTTCAAATGCAGTCCCTGATTAGTGACCAATTTCCTGGGAAAACTCATTACTGCATTACATTGTATTACATTACATTACAGTCATTTAGCAGACGCTTTTATCCAAAGTGACTTACAATAATAATTATATAACTCAAATTGTTCTGGTTGGCTAGAAGTCCAGACTGTATCGCACATTTTTATTTATTTTCTGGCGAGGAGGTCTTACATTCTCCTCCTCTGGTTAGTTGAGTTTTGGGGCCTGGAAATTCAATGAGCTAATTTCTGAAAAAGTAATGGTTTGCTGCCCTCTAGTGGTGACCAGCGGTTATGGAATGACTGCTATCGACCAATAATGCTGATCTGTCAGCTACTGGAAACATCGTTGTGCCCCAGCGCATGGAATCGAGGGGGGATATTAGATTGACTAGTGCGTGTGTCAGAGCTTGAGGTGTTTAGCAGGTCTTTTGGCGCTTGTTCTAAATATTAGGATTCTCAAAGGTTAGTATCGGGGTTTAAGTGCACTGTGGATGATTATCATCGGTTATCATCGTATTCACAGCATGGATCAGATGACTCTTAGTGAGGTATTTTGCTCATGTTGGATAGATCAGAGCTAGAGAATGGCTCTTGGGGTCATGGGGGAGTGAGGGGGCCTCCGGTACGCCAGTGGTGGTGTTCAGTAAGAAACGGGCTGTGACAGCAGAACCACCTCCAGAACACTCTACTGTGTGTGTGGGTGTGTGTGTGTGTGTTTATACATTTGAGTGTGTGTGTGTGTGTGTGTATGTGTTTATGTGTTTATAAGTGTGTGTGTGTGTGTGTTTATAAGTGTGTGTGTGTGTGTGCGTGTGTGTGCTTATAAATGTTTGTGTGTGTCTATAAGGGTGTGTGTAAGTGTATTTCTATGTTTGTGTGTGTGTGTGTGTGTGCGCATGCATGTATGTGTGTTTATACATTATTAGTGTGTGTTTATAAGTCAGAATCAGAGTTTCTTTATTGCCATGGAGTTTTTCTACATACTAGATAGGACTAGTGCGTCCTATACAGTACATTCAGGCCATGTGCATGTGACTATTGACGGTGTCTCTCAACGGTGGACAAGTGTGTGTGTGTGTATGTGTATGTGTATGTGTTTGTGTATGCGTGTGTGTGTGTAAACTCTATGGGCATTCGCTCCCCGATTCCGCTCTCTTTGCTTTGAGTCAGGGGCCTTAGGGGGCCTGATTCTCCAGTGGGTTGGCCTTACAGATGCCTGCGTTTTGGCCATATGCTGCTTGTACAGATCTGAGGTCCAGGGGGAAAGACAGAGAGGGAGGCATGGCAGGCTGACCCCCCCCCCCCCCCCCACCCCCCTCCACCCCCCCCCACACCCCACACACACCCCCCCCCAGACAGACCAGGCAGGGATCATGGCGGTAGTGTCAGACAGACTGGGCTCTTCACTCTCAGATGTTCTTTTACCGATCCCCTCACACACCACACCATACACACCACACACTACACACCACACCATACACTACATACCACACCACACACTACACACCACACCATACACACCACACACTACACACCACACACTACACACCACACCATACACACCACACACTACACACCACACCATACACACCACACACTACACACCACACCATACACTACACACCACACCACACACTACACACCACACCATACACACCACACACTACACACCACACACTACACACCACACCATACACACCACACACTACACACCACACCACACACTACACACCACACCATACACACCACACACTACACACCACACCATACACACCACACACTACACACCACACCATACACTACATACCACACCACACACTACACACCACACCATACACACCATACACTACACACCACACACTACACACCACACCATACACTACATACCACACCACACACTACACACCACACCATACACACCACACACTACACACCACACACTACACACCACACCATACACACCACACACTACACACCACACCACACACTACACACCACACCATACACACCACACACTACACACCACACCATACACACCCTACACTACACACCACACACTACACACCACACACTACACACCACACCATACACTACATACCACACCACACCATACACACCACACACTACACACCACACCATACACTACATACCACACTACACACCACACCATACACACCACACCACACACTACACACTACACACCACACCATACACACCACACACTACACACCACACCATACACTACATACCACACCACACACTACACACCACACCATACACACCACACCACACACTACACACTACACACCACACCATACACACCACACACTACACACCACACCGTACACTACATACCACACCACACACTACACACCACACCATACACACCACACACTACACACCACACACTACACACCACACCATACACACCACACACTACACACCACACCACACACTACACACCACACCATACACACCACACACTACACACCACACCATACACACCCTACACTACACACCACACACTACACACCACACACTACACACCACACCATACACACCACACACTACACACCACACACTACACACCACACCATACACAACACACACATCAAACACACCGGGTTTCTTCCCTGACTGACAGCTGATGACCGGTCATGGAACTAGAGTGCTCTCCTCTCCATATGCAAGCAGGGGGGGTCTGCACATGGACCCCAGAACTAAAACCAGGCATTACTCTGGTCTGACAGGAACTGACCAGCTTTGTAGGGAACTCTAGACCCCCTGGACACTCAAGTGTCATGTTTTAGCCTACACTGAGAAGGCATCAGTAGTAGAAATGTAATAAAGGAGGGTTGCAATATACTTTATCACCACAAGAGGTCAGCAGCCCTCTTTTTCTAAGCACCAGTCTCTTTATCCCCTTGGCATCAATCATTTTTTATGTTACTCCATAAATATAATATCTATTTAATCACATAATGGGCAACTTTAAAATGGTCGTTCATAAAATGTTACTGGCCAGTGTTTTCACTCTGACTGCAATAAAACGCTGCTGATAAAGACGTGTTTCTGTCTACGCAGGTACCTGTGGGCTATTGGGAAGAATGTGTGGAAGAGATGGAAGAAGAGGTTCTTTGTATTAGTGCAGGTAAGCACAAAGACACGTCTGATCACAACCACTGTTTGCCACGAACACAATCTCTGAAAACATATGTTTCTCTGTATAGGTATGCGGTAGTAGCGCCGCGAGTTGTTGTCATCATGAGGGGGTTGTGAGTGTTGAGGTGCTGTGTAGTGTGTGGTGTGTATGGTGTGGTGTGTATGGTGTGGTGTGTAGTGTATGGTGTGTATGGTGTGGTGTGTAGTGTATGGTGTGGTGTGTAGTGTATGGTGTGTATGGTGTGGTTTGTAGTGTATGGTGTGTATGGTGTGGTGTGTAGTGTGTGGTGTGTGGTGTGTAGTGTGTGGTGTGTATGGTGTGGTGTGTAGTGTGTAGTGTGTGGTGTGTGGTGTGTAGTGTGTGGTGTGTAGTGTGTGGTGTGTAGTGTATGGTGTGTATGGTGTGGTGTGTAGTGTGTGGTGTGTATGGTGTGGTGTGTAGTGTATGGTGTGGTGTGTAGTGTATGGTGTGTATGGTGTGGTGTGTGGTGTGTATGGTGTGGTGTGTTGTGTATGGTGTGGTGTGTAGTGTATGGTGTGGTGTGTGGTGTGTATGGTGTGGTGTGTAGTGTATGGTGTGGTGTGTATGGTGTGTAGTGTGTGGGGTGTAGTGTGTGGTGTGTATGGTGTGGTGTGTAGTGTGTGGTGTGTAGTGTGTGGTGTGTATGGTGTGGTGTGTAGTGTGTGGTGTGTAGTGTGTGGTGTGTAGTGTGTGGTGTGTATGGTGGTGTGTAGTGTGTAGTGTGTAGTGTGTGGTGTGTAGTGTGTAGTGTGGTGTGTTACTTGTGGGGGAAAGACCAGCAGACCTATCTTCCTCTAGCTGTCACCGAAATAATAAAGAAGCACACAGGCTCTTGTCAGGAGCTTTGTAGCAGCCATTTTCTGGTGCTCCTCATTTTGCCTGCTGTCCGTTGTGTGTTTGGGAGGACATGTCTTAGAGGGAGGGTTTGTGTTTGGGAGGACATGTCTTAGAGGGAGGGTGTGTGTTTGGGAGGACATGTCTTAGAGGGAGGGTTTGTGTTTGGGAGGACATGTCTTAGAGGGAGGGTTTGACAGGGGATTGACAAACCAGAGTGAACGCCGGCTGGCCTAACACTCGCAGCTAAAAGAGCCGAGAGAAGCCGCTCACTCGCTCGCAGCGATACATACAGCAAGTGACAAATA
>NC_140240.1:2891225-2901225 GCF_949987555.1 Borostomias antarcticus | reverse complement strand
ATCTTGTAGTTCTCTCCATGTTGTAGTTCTACAGAGCTTTTATTGATCCTTCATTTGTGATGGCCATTTCTTTGCTTCTTATGATTTATTCCCTGCGTTTTTCAGAAGACATGGTTGTTTGTTTTGAGAGGACAGGACACCATGTTGCGACTCATGGGACTATTGTAGTGAGAAAGTGCTGGATATCACAGGTTGCTCATCCCAATCCGAGGCTCGGTCCTCACCATGTCTTCCTTTAAGAGTTCTTCTCGTCTTCACTCGTCCGCTGTCAGTGTCTCTGTCTCTGTCTTCATGTGTCCCACCCCGTCCTCTTATCACACCCTACGGTTGCTTCTTTCTCTGTGTCTCTTTCCATATGTCCCAGTATCGTTAATTGTGTTGGGCTGCTACCCACTCTCTCTCTCTCTCCCCATTTCTCTCTCTCTTTCTCTCTCTCTCTCTGACTCTCTTTCTTTGTCTATCTCTCTGACTGTCTCTCTCTCTAACTGTCTGTCTGTCTCTGACTGTCTCTCTCTCTCTCACTTTCTCTCTCTCTCTGACTCTCTTTCTTTGTCTATCTCTCTGACTGTCTCTCTCTCTCTCTCTGACTGTCTCTCTCTCTCTCTCTCTCTCTCTCTCTCTCTCTGTATTCTTTGGCCATGTATGTGTGTGTTCTGCTCCTCAGCAGTGAGGTCACTGTGTGTGTGTGTGTGTGTGTGTGTGTGTGTGTGTGTGTGTGCGTGTGTGTGTCTGTGCTGTCTCCTCTCTGCTCCGTGTCTTTATGTCTACTCTGGTTTTGTTTCTTCTTACCCCCGCTATCTCCTAGCTGGACTCCAGGGTAAGTGCTTTCCTGTAGCTGGCACAGGTTCAGATAATCCAGTGATTATCTGACTAAAGCAATGTGCTCCCCCACCCTCTTCTCCTCCTTCTTTTTGTTCATCTGTCCTCTTTCCAAATCTCTCTGATCGTTACGTCCTAGACGTATCTCTTTTTTTAGGTTTGAGATCCTCACTTTCATCCTTACGGAATTAGGACGCATGTGAATCTCCTCTATTTCGTATTTTTATTTTGGTTGATTCACATATTTGCCTTCTCTCTCAACCAGCAGTAATATTCGAAATGACCCTCCCCTCAAAGCAAAGCTGCTCCATGCTAACATCCACGCTTCCTTTAAAAGATACTGATTCTTTTCAGAAATGAGATGCTTGGAGGTTGATTATGATAGCGCACGAATAGTTCAGAGCAAACACATGACCGAAAACAAAATGGTTACATTTTAATCACCTGAATCAGTAATCAAGTGTTGTGAGTTCTAAGCGAATTGATGGAAATGGTTGCTTTTGACACACCACTGGAGTGAGGCTGCTTCACAGCAGCTGGTAATTACCACGTTAAAAGTGCCATGTCATGAATAATACAGTGTGCTCTCGATACAATTATTTCAGGAAGCAATCAGTGAAATGTTACCAAATAACTACTTGCTAGTTCACACCGGCATCTGTGCACAACACTACACAAATGAACGGAAAAAAAGACAATACAATTCAAAACAAGATGAGGAGTTTAGAGGTAGGTACTGTAGGTAGGTACTTTATTCATCCCCGAAGGAAAATCGCATTGTTATGGCAGGCACATTGACAGGAAATCAACAGTGCAGTTATAAATACACTATTCACTGTACAAACTATCAATTACAGACATGTAAATATACAGATGAGTTGTACAATTGTACCAAGGAGTGCAACATACAATACAAGAAATGCAAATAAACAGATGAACTGTAAAATCATGCTCCAGAATAGCAAGTGTTCAACAAGGCGAGTGCTTCCTAGGGATGCATCAATCAATCAATCAATCAATCAATCAATCAATCAATCAATCAATCAATCAATCAATCAATCAATCAATCAATCAATCAATCAATCAATCAATCAATCAAAGCTTTATTTGTATAGCGCATTTCATACCCAGAGGCAACACAATGCGCTTTACAGAGAACAAGGGAGGTGGGCAGACGTCCCACTCTCTACATATTCCAGAGGGAAGCAAAAAAACAGTAATCACCCGGGGGTCAGATAAGTGAGCTGTAAAAATTCTTCCCTGACCCCTCTCAACAAGACGATCGAGCAAGCTCCAGGAGTATGTTTGTCTACCGGCTAAGAACATTTATAAAGCAATACATTACATTAAATTACATTTCAGAGTAAGAGAGGCTAAAAGCATCATAGGAGAGAGGACATCCTACGGACATGCTACGACATCCACAGCAGACACGGGGGTATCTATCGGACTATTCAGCCCGTGGTGTACTTCCTTTTACTACACGCACGCCTCTACCACGCGTCTTCTGCGTGGTACGCTCTTCCTGCTTTCCTTTGGAACGTTGGCTGCAGTTGGCTATGCAGGAACTCAGAAATGACCCTGCAGCAAAATACACGCTTGTCTACGCTTATACGCTGTTAAAGTCGCACTGAAACAGACGTTTGAGATTATCTAACTTCCGTAGTTTGACGTATTTCCGACGCAAACAAGCTATGAGGGTGGGACATATGTTTAGAGGAATTTGATTGGAAAATTGACAAGTGGACGGGTTTTAAGAACTTTAGACAGATTCGATAGAAGGATAGCGTTGATTGACGGTTGGATGTTGTGAGATTATTGGCCTAAAATCTAAGGTACCTGTTGTCGTCACTGCACGTGACCTACCGTTTTCCAGGAAGTAAGAAATTATATACTTTGATATAAGATTACAACAAAAGTAGAATTTTGTAATTTTTTTGGCATACATCGTTGAATAGGTGAACACTATTACCAATTATGTGAACCAAAATGGGACAGAATGCTTTTTTCATTTCAGTGCAACTTTAAACAGCAATTTTACAACGGGTAGTTCCGACCTCACATTCTGATTGGTTACGAGCCGTACATTGATTATTCTTAAGTGTTACCCATATGTGTAATCTAGCAATTACCTTAATAGGTAGGTTATAGCATCACTTTATCGACCATCGTTATAACCCTGATGTTGTTGTCATATACTGTATTGCAGATAGCACCCTTTACTGGAATTAAAACCAATAAACCTTTTTTATGGGTTGCAGAGCCACTTTAACTAGAATAGCACCTCAAAAAAGCCATGAAGGGATTTTTCAGTAGACCTCTAATAATGTACTGTAATAATTCATCAGTCAGGGCGGTCCATGTGAACATGCATTAGCTGGTCACAGTGGTATATCTCTACTTCAAGAGGGCCCTATTTCAGCAAGCCTTTGTTGCTTCTTGCTTTATGAGAGCTGGCAAATATGCACGGTATCTGGAGTGATCTGAATGCTAACCATCAGGAAGTGATGTCATGCCATTACCTTCCATAAGCTCCTCTTGTCCTCTCCTGTGGAGACCGACCTCAGACTAACACTGGTCCCTGACACCAACATCCCCTTCTAGGACTAACACTGGTCCCTGACACCAACATCCCCTTCTAGGACTAACACTGGTCCCTGACACCAACATCCCCTTCTAGGACTAACACTGGTCCCCAAGACCAACATCCCCTTCTAGGACTAACACTGTCCCCAAGACCAACATCCCCTTCTAGGACTAACACTGGTCCCCAAGACCAACATCCCCTTCTAGGACTAACACTGGTCCCCAAGACCAACATCCCCTTCTAGGACTAACACTGGTCCCTGACACTAACATCCCCTTCTAGGACTAACACTGGTCCCCAAGACCAACATCCCCTTCTAGGACTAACACTGGCCCCCAAGACCAACATCCCCTTCTAGGACTAACACTGGTCCCCAAGACCAACATCCCCTTCTAGGACTAACACTGGTCTCTGACACCAACATCCCCTTCTAGGACTAACACTGGTCCCCAACACCAACATCCCCTTCTAGGACTAACACTGGTCCCTGACACCAACATCCCCTTCTAGGACTAACACTGGTCCCCAAGACCAACATCCCCTTCTAGGACTAACACTGGTCCCTGACACCAACATCCCCTTCTAGGACTAACACTGGTCCCCAAGACCAACATCCCCTTCTAGGACTAACACTGGCCCCCAACACCAACATCCCCCTGTAGGACTAACACTGGTCCCCAGGACCAACATCCCCTTCTAGGACTAACACTGGCCCCCAAGACCAACATCCCCTTCTAGGACTAACACTGGTCCCCAAGACCAACATCCCCTTCTAGGACTAACACTGGTCCCTGACACCAACATCCCCTCTAGGACTAACACTGGTCCCTGACACCAACATCCCCTTCTAGGACTAACACTGGCCCCCAAGACCAACATCCCCTTCTAGGACTAACACTGGTCCCCAGGACCAACATCCCCTTCTAGGACTAACACTGGTCCCTGACACCAACATCCCCTTCTAGGACTAACACTGGCCCCCAAGACCAACATCCCCTTCTAGGACTAACACTGGTCCCTGACACCAACATCCCCTTCTAGGACTAACACTGGTCCCCAACACCAACATCCCCTTCTAGGACTAACACTGGTCCCCAAGACCAACATCCCCTTCTAGGACTAACACTGGTCCCTGACACCAACATCCCCTTCTAGGACTAACACTGGTCCCCAAGACCAACATCCCCTTCTAGGACTAACACTGGTCCCCAAGACCAACATCCCCTTCTAGGACTAACACTGGTCCCCAAGACCAACATCCCCTTCTAGGACTAACACTGGTCCCTGACACCAACATCCCCTTCTAGGACTAACACTGGCCCCCAAGACCAACATCCCCTTCTAGGACTAACACTGGTCCCCAAGACCAACATCCCCTTCTAGGACTAACACTGGTCCCTGACACCAACATCCCCTTCTAGGACTAACACTGGTCCCTGACACCAACATCCCCTTCTAGGACTAAAATTGGCCCCCAGGACCAACATCCCCTTCTAGGACTAACACTGGTCCCTGACACCAACATCCCCTTCTAGGACTAACACTGGTCCCCAAGACCAACATCCCCTTCTAGGACTAACACTGGTCCCTGACACCAACACCCCCTTCTAGGACTAACACTGGTCCCCAGGACCAACATCCCCTTCTAGGACTAACACTGGTCCCTGACACCAACATCCCCTTCTAGGACTAACACTGGTCCCCAAGACCAACATCCCCTTCTAGGACTAACACTAGTCCCCAAGACCAACATCCCCTTCTAGGACTTATACTGTCCCCCAAGACCAACATCCCCTTCTAGGATTAACACTGGTCCCTGACACCAACATCCCCTTCTAGGACTAACACTGGTCCCTGACACCAACATCCCCTTCTAGGACTAACACTGGTCCCCAGGACCAACATCCCCTTCTAGGACTAACACTGGTCCCTGACACCAACATCCCCCTCTAGGACTAACACTGACCCCCAACACCAACATCCCCTTCTAGGACTAACACTGGTCCCTGACACCAACATCCCCTTCTAGGACTAACACTGGCCCCCAAGACCAACATCCCCTTCTAGGACTAACACTGGTCCCTGACACCAACATCCCCCTCCAGGACTAACACTGGTCCCCAAGACCAACATCCCCTTCTAGGACTAACACTGGCCCCCAACACCAACATCCCCTTCTAGGACTAACACTGGTCCCTGACACCAACATCCCCTTCTAGGACTAACACTGGTCCCCAAGACCAACATCCCCTTCTAGGACTAACACTGGTCCCCAAGACCAACATCCCCTTCTAGGACTAACACTGGTCCCCAGGACCAACATCCCCTTCTAGGACTAACACTGGTCCCCAAGACCAACATCCCCTTCTAGGACTAACACTGGTCCCCAAGACCAACATCCCCTTCTAGGACTAACACTGGTCCCCAGGACCAACATCCCCTTCTAGGACTAACACTGGTCCCCAAGACCAACATCCCCTTCTAGGACTAACACTGGTCCCTGACACCAACATCCCCTTCTAGGACTAACACTGGTCCCTGACACCAACATCCCCTTCTAGGACTAACACTGGTCCCCAACGACTCCTCTTGGACTAACACTGGCCCAACACTAACACCTCCTCTTGGACTAACACTGGTCCCCAACACTAACACCTCCTCTTGGACTAGTACTGGTCCCCAACACTTCATCTAGGACTAACACTGGTCCCCAACACCTCATCTAAGACTAACACTGGTCCCCAACACCTCATCTAAGACTAACACTGGTCCCCAACACCTCCTTTTGGACTAACACTGGTCCCCAACACCTCCTTTTGGACTAACACTGGTCCCCAGAAAAAATGCCTAATCCGGAGCATCCATGTCTTTTGTTGATGAAATTAATAACATTGCGTTAAGCCAAACAGCACCAGGGATGCATCCTCAACGACACAGAGGACTGTCAACTTGTCCATTAGAAATGTGTGGAATGGGAGCTGGGTCACCCACACTGGGGATGCGGCATCCTCCACCACCTTCGGGTCACACACGCGTTTTAACTGTAGGGTAAGAGGGAGTTTTAGTGTCATCTTCACACGCTTAGCTTCAGATTCCCAGTTCAACCAGCCTTGTGTGTCTGGGGATGGGTTGGGTGGCGGGGCTTGGCGGTCATCCCTTGGAAACAAAGAAATTGTGTGCTAAATAGCCCCAAATGTTCCCCAGCCTCATGACTTCCTCTCCCAGTTACGGTGAGTCTATAAATGAGTAGCATCCATCAATCATTGTCATGCCTGTCCTTCCCCTGCCTGGATGGGGGTGACTAGTGTCACTGCGTGTTACTGTCCAGTGTCCCTGTGTCCACTCTGCCACGCTCATGTCAAACAGACGTGACAGGCCACCAGTCACAGAGGAGAAGGGAGCACAAAGTCACCCCTCAGATTTGGGGAGTCGGGGGCGACAATGAGCATCATAGTCGCGTGGCGCTCTTTGTTCCCCTGGTGACTGACAGCTGGGCCGGCGCCACAGAGCGAGGAAGATGATTGGTCAGTTGTTGATGAATAACCAGTGATGATTACATTGACTTTAATGGTAAGACCATTGTTTCTGGGGCCAGTGGACCTTATTTTTTATAGTTGCTACTTTGTGTTAATTTCCGTGTCTACATAAAACTGTACTTGAAGAACCTCAAGCTTTTGATTTGACATGTTTTATTTCGTAATTTATTTCTTTTTTTTTTATAATCATCCAGGATGTCACCGGTGATAATTGAACCGACACCTTTTATAAACGTTTGTCTTACTGTATTTACTCAGTGGTTAATGCCCAGTGGAGTGTGTTTGTATTGACATGTAAAGTACGATGTTCGGGAGGGGGAGCTCTACGTCACTCTGAATAGCAGCGAGCTGCGGGTCAGTGTGGCCCTGTGGCTTTAAGCCCAGGCTAAAAGCAGCCATTAGAATCAGAATAGCCGTAGATGGCCGTGGAGAGGATTAACAAGCCTGCCTGTCTGGCCAGGGCTGGACCTACTGTCTACTGCCCCTAAGCCCACTGACTGGGAAGGAAAGTGAAAATTTGTTGTCAAATTTATTTATTTAGACCCTCCCCCCCAACACACACACCCAAATCCCCACCCATTCATGGGACAAAGGGGACTGTGGATGGGGGGTCCCTTTGGCAGGGGCCTGTCCCAGGCTGGGTCTGAGATGGACTGGGGAGCGTTTAATTAGGGGGACACCAGGGGGGCCCTGCCTTGGGCTGAGCAGCGAAGGGAAGAGGGGGGTTTGGGAGGAGATGTGGGGGGGGCGAGAGGGAACATGCGGTCGCCTGGTTCTAACCTGCAGTTACCCAGCGTGCTCAGCAAGTCAGATCTGATGCCAGTCCACAGGAATCACGTTGTTCTCCTCATCCACTGTGACTACTAACCTGCAACGCCTCTCAAAACCTGTTCTTCTCCTCCGCGTCTCTAGCACTGATAACAGTGGAGGTCCCTCCCCTCCCTCACCTCTCCTTGATACCTGCAGTAGTGGCGCAGATAGGAGACGGTCCGTCTCGTCTTTAGAGAGTCATGCATGGACGCAGGAATGAGTTTGCCTGCCTTGGTTTTGTTGCACCTTACATCCACCCGAGCCCCAACTGATACAACTGACCCCCCCCCCCCCCCCCCTGCCCCGCCCGACTCCCAGACCCATGTTCTCCTCCTGCTGGTGGACTATGAAGCCACCGCACCCCATCGTCCAAGGTCCCACTGTTCATCTTAACTGGCAAACATGTAATTCAGGTCGAGCACCAAGCAAATATAATATGATGCCTGTAAGAAGAGATATTTGAATTATACCCAAGTTCAGTTTATTCACTTTGACATGCGTAGAAATGTGTTTGCAGCAACAAATGTGTGTGTTTGTCTACATGGTTGCCAGTTTGGTTTGAACGCTTCCCGGGATGACGGTCCCCCCGTGCTCCTGCTGTCTGTGATGGTGAACTAACACCGGCTCCTCTGGTCTCTTTCTCCCGTCCCCCCCTTTCTCCGTGGGCGTGGCGGGCGCAGACGCAGACCGGGCACAGAAACACGGCATGGATGAGTTCATCTCCGCTAACCCCTGCAGCTTTGACCACGCCTCGCTGTTCGAGATGGTGCAGCGCCTCACCCTGGACCACAGGCTCAACGACTCCTACTCCTGTCTGGTGAGTAGAAGGTGTAATGGATTTTTAACTGATCTAGTCAAAAAGGATTTGCCAAGATTTGCTCAAAAAGGTTAAGTCTGGTTTATTGAGAAAACATACGAGCGCAAGGACTTCAGGACAACGCACGTGAGTGGTTTATCCAACTGAAGTCCCGCAGTCTGGTCTTGCGCGGCCTTATATTCAAGCAATACACAGGTATGACGCTTCCAGGGATGTGATTGGCTAACCCATTGTACACGTCATATTAAATGGCAGGCGTCATCAACAGTGGTCGAGAATACAGACACGTGACATGAGAAAAAGGCGGTAATTCTTGTAGGGACAATGGGACAAAGGATGGTTATTCTGGAGTAGACAACGTCTAGGTGTGTTGACCTCCTGGAGGTCATCCTGTCATGAATTAGGTTAGCACAGCTATGTGAAAGGTTGAGGGAGGTGGTGAATTACAAAGGAAGTGGTGAAACTACAATTTCTATGACAAAGGTTAACACCACATGTGCAGTGTCCAGGTGTTTAGGTTCTTCGGTTGTACTTGTAAGGGAGCCCTCTGCAAGCACCTTCTTTTGGTTCTAGGTACAGTAGAACTATTTAATCAAGCGAACGATCCAGCTAGAACCACTTCACCAATTAAAGGTTCTACAACAGGGATAATTGAAGAACCCTTTTGGAGGCCGTTTTTCTGAAATTGCACTGTTCGGTTGGCTAGTCATCCAAAACATACTCAAGCATGGTTCCTTTCCTCCTGAGTAGACCTTCTGCCCTGGCTGTTGAACTCCTGTATGAATGTGACGCTGGACCCCCCCTATGTGTGTCCTGCTGACAGGGATGGTTCAGCCCGGGCCAGGTGTTCGTCATGGATGAGTACTGTGCCAGGAACGGGGTGCGGGGGTGTCACAGGCACCTGTGTTACCTGAACGACCTGCTGGAGCGCGCGGAGAACGGGGCGATGATCGACCCCACCCTCCTACACTACAGCTTCGCCTTCTGCGCCTCCCACGTCCACGGCAACAGGTAAGCAGGGTGAGCACGCACATGCGCACACGCGCACACGCGCACACACACACACACACGCGCACACACACACACAGCCTCCTAATCACCATTTCACTCCATTCCCGTACGGTTGTTTTGTCCTCTGTGTTAAATCTTATTTTCTCAACTTCCTCTCGTGTTAATTGATATCTTAAGTTATCCATACTCTCAACTTCCTCTCTTGTTAATTGATATCTTAAGTTATCCATACTCTCAACTTCCTCTCTTGTTAATTGATATCTTAAGTTATCCATACTCTCAACTTCCTCTCTTGTTAATTGATATCTTAAGTTATCCATACTCTCAACTTCCTCTCTTGTTAATTGATATCTTAAGTTATCCATACTCCGGGGTTTTAGCTGTCTTTCTTGCTCTTTTCTGTACCTTTTAATTTAACCC
>NC_140240.1:2881225-2888725 GCF_949987555.1 Borostomias antarcticus | reverse complement strand
TGCGTGATGATAGCTGTATGATAATGATGATGATGCGTAGCTACCATACACGGTAGCTTTGGAGCGCTTGTGGGGTGGGGCGGTGGGGGGGGGGGGGGTGGAGCATCAGAAGTACCGTACATACAGTACTTGGACAATTCCCATTGGCTGACTTGGCAGACTGACAACAGTGACGTCTTAAAGCCCGTAAAGCGACGTGTGAAATGACGGATTCACGCTAGCTCTGTTCGCTAACGTGGCGAGAACGAACAGCTGTTTTAGTGGACAGAGCCGGCTAGCTGGGGCTGCCAGTTATTTTTCCCGCCTCAAGGAGCATCGGTGGAACATATTTATATGTCTGGGTACGCTACCACACACTCAGCTCTTGTGACCCCTGCGTGACCTGTGTGAACCCCATGTGACCCTTTGTGTTTCCCTGGTGACCCTCGTGCTGTAAATTGGTCATATACAGTATGCCCCATCATGAACAGCTGATGCTAACGCTCCCCACACAAAACTACCAGATCATTCCACCTAGACTGCGCCCCTGTGTGTAGTACTACTGTAACCTGGTGGAAGCAGCACCATGCTCCCAACTGTCCCTAGCTGACCTCTGAACCGCTGTGTGTGTGTGTCCCCCCCCCCCTCCTACGCAGGCCTGATGGGATCGGCACGGTGACAGTGGAGGAGAAGGAGCGCTTTGAGGAGATCAAGGAACGTCTACGCGTTCTACTGGAGAACCAGATCACACACTTCAGGTGGGTGAGCACACGCCCCCTCCCGCCCCCCGGCGCTCCGCCCCACTCGGGCGCCACTGTTCGTCCGTGTTCTAGACCAGCAGATGAGAGTCCCGCCTCCTCCCGTAGGTACTGCTTCCCGTTCGGACGACCGGAGGGAGCCCTGAAGGCCACGCTGTCCCTGCTAGAGAGGGTACGTGAATGAAATTCAAGTCTCACCAAAGTGTTTTGTTTTCCTACTTGACTGTTGTTCTAACTTTGTAGTTCGTTCTCATAGATCAGTCTGTTAAAACTACAAATTCTTCCCGTGTGACATCACTTCCCTGTCCTCTTCATCCTGAAACTATGTCCGTTCCTTTTTAATGTTATAACCTATCGACCTCGTCCACATCTGACTCACTCTTGCCCGGATTCACTTCCTGTGCTCGAGTCCGAATTTGCAAAATCGTAACAGAATAAAACTATTGTCTTTTGTTTGAAACCAGCTTGAATCGACCACTCGCGTGCTCTTATTTTTAAACCAAGTATAAAAATACTTTCATAGGTAAGCCTGTTATTGCGCGGCTAGAGAGGAGCGCGACACGGTTTCGCCCTTGACGGTGTGCCTCGCCAAAACGGCCGCAACCCCGGAGGAGCTCACGTGTCGTGGGCTTGTGTTCCAGGTGCTGATGAAAGACATCGTCACCCCCGTACCCCAGGAAGAGGTGAAGTCGGTCATCCGCAGATGTCTGGAGCAGGCCGCCCTGGTCAACTACCAGCGCCTGTCGGAATACGCCAAAGTCGAAGGTAGACGACCGCTGCCGATGCCGCCTGTGTCCGCTTTTAACTTCAGACCCTGTGTTTCCCCTTGAGATGTTCACAGACACAGTTTATTTTTTTAAAGATATTTTTTAGGGCTTTTCATCTTTAATGTTATAGGACAGTGTAGAGAGACAGGAAATGTGGGAGAGAGAGAGGGGAGGACCCGAGCCGGGAATCGAACCCGGGTCCGCCGCGCAAAGGACTAGCCTTCATATGGTGCGCGCCTTACCCGGTGAGCTACCGGGGTGCCCCCACAGACACAGTTTAGCTGAAGTTAAGGAGATGCGCTGTGTGGTGCAAGCATCTACAACCCCATGCTCTCTTCGTAGAAGACTTATATCAGCCATAATTAGCACATTACTCACAACACTTGTGTTGATTGTTGATAGTATTTGTGATAGTAGTGTGAACTTTAATGGATATCGCATCTCCTTTAAAGCAATACATAGCGTTTTCTCGGGTTTTCTCGGAACTGCGCCCCCCACAGGCTCTGCGAGTAAGTGCACTGTCGTACTGTCGTAACGTTATCAGATTGCCTTTTTCTTTTTCTGGCTTCCTCCGTGATATTTCGCTTCGGTTTTCTCACCTTCGCCATGATATCATTGAGCTAAAAAACGCATGATATCCATAGACGCCGGAATAGTTAGCTACTACTGTGTTGTTTAAGCACAACGATGCGCGCTTCGACTGAATGCTGCGTCCCGGGGGCGCGAGTTTTAAAAGGTAATAAATGTCAATGTATTATCTTTCTGAGTAGACTGTTTGGACGATTCAGCTTACTTTTAGTAAATCTAATTGGAGAATTAGCACCAGACATGTTTATAAAGGCGCAAATTTCGCAATGTATTGCTTTAATCTAGTTCTGCACACACATGCCCTCTGGCGATACGTGCTTCACTACACTGCCCCCTGCAGGTAAAGGGGTAAACATCACCCCCCACAACTGAGAATTAGATCTGTTGAGGCCATGTCAATAAATAATACATCTTGCATAATGTACGGGATACGGGTACCATGCATAATGAAATGCCAACGTGGGGGCTTCAACCTACGACCCTGAGATGGAGAGTCTAGTTAGCGTAGCGAGCTGGGCAGCTATGGTCAGTGAATGAACCCACAGGGAAACTCAGTGTGAGGATAAAGGGTGTTTCAGACAGATGACCGAATATCATGTGTTTTCACCGATACCCAACTAACATGACCATTTCTCCCGAGCAGCAGTGAGAAGATCTTCCCTGGTCACCACTTCTATCACTTCCTAATGTCTTTCTGAAGTTACCCTCCTTTTGTCTCCAGGCGACTTTTCTGTATTTTTCAATGTAGTTTCAAAAACTAAACTCTTTAACCGTAGACATGTGTACAGTAAGTAAAAATGCATTCAATTCCGAACCGATGTTGGTGCTGATATCTCCTCTGGCTCATCTAGGCCCCGCTGTCCCTGTTCTGCCCTCTCTGGCTTCTGGTTGGAGTGACGCTCTGAGGCACCTCCCCCCTCGCTCCGAGGCCCAGCCCCTCCTCCTCTCCTGTCCCCTCTCCTCAGCTCCTAGATGACCCTCATCTTCTCCCCGCCTGCTCCCCTCCTCTCCTCCTCGTCTATTGGCTTTGCTGCTTTATATCTCAGCCCCTCATATCTCCGTTTAACCTTGAGTCAGGAAGGCCAATACACAAGGCATGCTGGGATTGCTCTCCATAGCAACCCAGGATCTCTCTTCCGCTGCATGTCGGAGGTTTTCTTTAGTAGGCATGGACGCAACAAGTGCAAAACTAGCAAATACTGTAGGCCTATGTGTGTTTCTCAAAAAACATTGGCCATTACAGTACATGTGCTTTACACAAACTGGTTTAAGAATCACTTCACAGTACTAATGCTGAATAATATATTGGAATGTATAGCTGTATCTGTGAAAGAATGCATTGACCTGCACATATATTTTAAACGAAATCTACAAATTGAGTTACTCTCATTCCAGTCAATGTCTGTAAAGAAATACCGTAGTATGCTGAAGATACTGAAGGTCTTTCCCAGGTCTTAGTATCTTGGCCCTGTTTGAACTGCAGAACGTTGCTCGGCTCCTCTCCCGGTGTGCGTGTCCCTGACCTGGGCTGAGTTTCCCAGAGGCATCGTAGCGCTACGTTCATTGTAAGCTATGGCGTTCATCATAGCGCTACGACGAACGTAGCACTGCGATGCCTCTGGGAAACTCAGCCCTCATGTGGAAAAGCAGCAGACTTGATAGGGATGTTTCAGATCTTAATGCCATGTGACATAACGAATGGTTAATCCAAAGTGTGTGTCCCCCCCCCCCCTCTCTCTCTCCCCACCCCAACACACACACACACACACACACGCTCACCTACACTACCCACACAAGCGCTGCTTCTCTCGCGCTCCCTCCTGCCTTAAAGCCTTCTCCCCAGCCACCCGTATTACCGAGGGGTCCCTCTGGCGACCTCTTGACCCTACATGCAGCCTTGCAGCCGCCCTCTGAACTCTGACCTCTACCCCTCTGACCTCAGCCTCTTGCATGCCCGGATCCTCTCTCCTGTAGGGAAAAAGAGGGAAATGTATGAGCACCCTGTCTTCTGCTTGGCGTCTCAAGTGATGGATTTAACCATTCGTGAGTACCTTCCTCATCCTGACCCACCCCCTCCTCTTCCTCCCTTCTTCCTCACGTTTTTTTTCTCTCCCCAACACCGGATTTGCATGACTCACCCACACTGACCACTCCTCCCATGGCCTGCTGGCACCCCTCAGAACCATGTCCACTCTCTCTCTCTCTCTCTCTCTCTCTCTCTCTCTCTCGGTCCCCCTACACCCCCTCTAGCCTTTTGATCTGTTGCTCTTGTGCGTGAACGCCACCTGTGAGGGCTCCATCAGGGACTCGGGGGATTCCGGCAGGTTCCGTTCGGCACTTCTTGTCTGTGAAGATCTATCTGTGTCTGTGAGCTTCTTTTCTGTCCCCCCCCCTCCCCCGTTCCCCCCCCACCCCCCCGCCCCCCCATGTCTGTCTGCGACTTGAATGCATTTTTACTTTGCTTCTGTGTAAAACCCCCTCAGTCCTGTCGAATCAAACCTCACTAGATCTCACAGACCGCTACGGGAACAGTTACCTCACAAAAAAGTGACTAGGTGACAGTTGGTGATGACGTTGGTGACCTCATGTCAGTGTTGTGTAATTGCGCCTCATTACAGTAGGAGTGTTTCTGTGTCCTGTCTCCACATGCGTCTTAACTGAAACCATTGAAATGTCTCACCTTTTCTTTACGAAAACAGGTTTCCGTTTTGTACTCGTCCTCGACTGTTCATGTTTGGCTTTGTTTTCGAGTCGAACCACTGTGTTCTGTTTTTAACCGTCGTCTTGTTATGTGTCTTTACGTGTGGGGCTGGCTGGCCGATAGCAGCCCGTGCTAAGGGACCTTGGCGTTGGGACGTGGTGGATGGTGGACTGCTGATTGCTTAAATCTCAGACACCTCTTTTCCCAACTTCCACTCCTCCTTCCTCTCTTAAACTCTCAATACTGAATTTCTACTCTCTTTCCCTCACTCTCTCACTCTCCCTCCCTCCTACCCTTGTTCCTCTCCTCCTCCCCTTCTCTCCTCTCCTTCTTTCCTGCTCTCTCATAGCTGAGAAAGAACCTAAGGATCCAGGTGACATCATATATATATACGATTCTTAGCCTCAACTCATCCCCGATTAGCATAGTGTCCCCAATCCCCACTAGAGCCATAGCAACATAACCCCCTCACTGCCTCCCTGGGGCGTGGCCTGGGAATGTTAAAGGAACGTTACAGGAACGTTGTGACAGCGTTATGTTTCCACACCCTCGCGACCCCGACCCCCCCCCCGCTTTCCCCAACACACATTGCATTCTAGTGATAGATATGCATTGTGTCGGACCCTCTCCCCTAACCCTGGCGTTAGACAGCTCATCAGTGGATCTGGATGGTCTTAAAATGCCTTTTCCTCTCCAGACCACCTAAAGAGACGAAATGGAGGGATTGTGGAGAGGAGGGGCTATTTCAAAACCATTCAGACGATTGGATATTTCACCTCAGTCATGCGCAGAGCTAGTATTGCTTTATGGCAAACAGACTGGAATAGTTTTGTTCATAGAAATAGGAGGATTGGTTTTTGCATTCAGTCAAATTGGAAAAATTGCAGCAAGTTGTAAAGCAATACTTCTGTCAAAAAATGCATGACGTAATACATGCAGTATCTCCAATGTGTCAAAATATACTCAGCCCACAAACATAATATACAGTCTGCTTCTGATTCTGACACCAGCGGCTTAACAACAAACGGTCGAGATGTTTCAAAGTTAAGACTTTTATTTGACTTTAATGACATGATTAAAACCTGTCAAACGTATCTTGACATCTTGGTGATTTTGACACATTGGAAATGAAGGAAGACAACTTCCTAGCCGATAAGAAGTCATAATCATCGCTGCTGCTCTCCTCAGATGTAATGTTCTTATGGTGCCCAGCTGAATCAAACTCTCCTCATGTCCTGTCTCTCTCATTGTTAGGGAACTAAATATGTAGCCTACTGTCCTGCGCTTTAGTTCAGAGTTGATGTGTAAATGGACTGCACTTATATAGCGCTTTTCCACCTTAGCGGCACTCAAAGCGCTTTACAATGGCCTCGCATTCACCCATTCACACACACATTCACACACCAATGGCGGTAGCTGGCATGCAAGGTGCTAACCTGCTCATTGGGAGCAATTTGGGGTTAGGTGTCTTGCTCAAGGACACTTCGACATGTGGACAGTTGGAGCTGGGATTCGAACCACTGACCCTTCGATCATTGAACGACCCGCTCTACCAACTGAGCTACAGCCGCCCCGGTGGTCAAATATTGGTAGACATTTGGTGCTTAGGTTGCTTTCCAGCCCCTTGCTTTTGTAATACTAAAGATTGAATTTTGAGTGTATATATGTTTAGGGACTTGGACACCAGGCTCCTGTATTACAGTATCACTTAATGTCCTGTTTAACCAGCAAAGACCAGTTCTTTGTGTTTAGGGCCTCATTCCTTGAAAGCTCCCATCCATACTGGTGGCTAGACCACAGCTCGAGGAGATCCTCGGACACACAGTACAATTCACAGACACCACGGGGCCTCTGCCGGTGTGTGTGTGTGTGTGTGTGTGTGTGTGTGTGTGTGTGTGCGTCACAGATCCCTGAATCTTCACACAGTCTGTTAGACCCCCCGCCTGCCACCTGACTCCAGAGCACAAAGGCTCACATGTGTGTCGAAGTGCAAGAGGACAGGTTAACATCTGGACCATTCTAGCTACAATATGAGACCGTTAGCGTGTCAACATCTGCCGGCATAGCGCAGGTAGTGTCGGTCGACGTGACGTCATGATCCATAGTAGAGAATGGAGGAATACAAAATGGTCTTTTAAGCACGACGTTAACAGTGGAAACAGCGTCGTAGCTTCGCATCACAACTCGGCTCTCAGCTCTTCACGAGAGAAGACGAGATGAGACGAGATGAGACGAGATGATGAGAACATGTCTCTCGGTCAACGCTAGCGAAGGGAAGCGCCACCTTTAACACTCCCGTCTGTGTCCACTATGTAACATCATCACTACTTCTGTTGTCATCTGAGCAGTTTGCCTTGGTTCTGTTCTGTCCAGTCTCATGATCATTGTCCATACTCTCTAGACTAAAAACAATGGTGTGTATCGTCGTTTCGGTTCTTCAGTTATTCCTTGCTCAGATACTCTGCCGGTGACACACTACAGAACAATCCATGTTCCCCACGCGTAGGCCGGGACTGTAGCAGCCGACTGAACTTCAGCCTGACTGACAGCAAGGAACATGAAAAGAAAGAAGTGTCTAAATCGACCCAGAACTACTCCTGCACTGGGAGCCAAGTGAAGCTAAAATACCATAGAAGTGAAGCTAAAATACTATAGAAGTGAAGCTAAATACCATAGAAGTGAAGCTAAAATACCATAGAAGTGAAGC
>NC_140240.1:2858725-2876225 GCF_949987555.1 Borostomias antarcticus | reverse complement strand
ACTTTTGTTGTGAAAACGAGAAATGGAAAAGAGCCCTTTTATAGACGAGTGGAGTAACGTTCTTGCCTTTTCCCCTTTCCTCTCAAGAGAGCGTATCTGTGAGATGTGTTTGTAGTGTGATTTCACTCTTAAAGTCGCACTGAAATGAAAAAGCATTCTGTCCCATTTTGGTTCATAATTGGTCATAGTGTTCACCTATTCAACGATGTATGCCAAAAAACTTACAAAATTCTACATTTGTTGTAATCTTATATCAAAGTATATAATTTCTTACTTCCTGGAAAACGGTAGGTCACGTGCAGTGACGACAACAGGTACCTTTTTAGGCTAATAATCTCACGACATCCACCCGTCAATCAACGCTATCCTTCTATCGAATCTGTCTAAAGTTCTTAAAACCCGTTTACTTGTCAATGTTCCAATCAAATTCCTCTAAACTATCTCCCACCCTCATAGCTTGTTTGCGTCGGAAATACGTCAAACTACGGAAGTTAGATGATCTCAAACGTCCGTTTCAGTGCGACTTTAACCGTTTTCGCTTCTCCGTCTGATTCCGTCTATTTGTATCTCTTTTTTCCTCTGTCACCTTCCATCTTTTCTCCTCAACTTTCTCTCCCCGTCGTGTTCCTCTTCCATGTTTTGTCTCTGTGTCTCTCTACTCCTGCTCTCTCCTTTTCCCTTCTCCTCTGCCTCTCTCCTGATCCCCTCTTCTCTCCCCTCTACCCCTCTCCTCCTCCCCTCCCCTCTCTCTTCCTCTCTTCTCATCCCCTTTTTTCTCCCCTCTCTCCCTCTCCTCTTCTCAACTTCTTCCTCTCCTCGCCTCTCTCTCCCCTTGCCCTCTGTCCCCTCTCTCCTCTCTCTCTCCTCTCCCTCTGTCCCCTCCCTCTCTCCTCTCCCTCTGTCCCCTCTCTCTCTCCTCTCCCTCTGTTCCCTCCCTCTCTCCTCTCCCTCCTCTCTCTCTCTCCTCTCCCTCTGTCCCCTCCCTCTCTCTCTCTCCTCTCCCTCTGTCCCCTCCCTCTCTCCTCTCCCTCCTCTCTCTCTCTCCTCTTCCTCCTTCCTCTCTCCTCTCTCTCTCTCTCCTCTCCCTCTGTCCCCTCTCTCTCTCCTCTCCCTCTGTCCCCTCCCTCTCTCCTCTCCCTCCTCTCTCTCTCTCCTCTCCCTCTGTCCCCTCTCTCTCTCCTCTTCCTCCTTCCTCCCCTCTCTCTCTCCTCTCTCTCTGTCCCCTCCCTCTCTCCTCTCCCTCCTCCCTCTCTCCTCTCCCTCTGTCCAGGCGTTTGCGTGGTGGTCAGACTTGATGGTGGAGCACGCGGAGACCTTCCTGTCTCTGTATGCGGTGGACATGGACGCCGCCCTGGAGGTGCAGCCCCCCGACAGCTGGGACAGTTTCCCTCTCTTCCAACTGCTCAACGACTTCCTGAGGATCGACTGTGAGTGGACACACATACACACACACACACACCAAAACCCCCAGACCCCCCCAATGAAAACGATTTGGAAACGATTATGAATGGACACGCGCTGGGCCTCGCACTCCAGAGCCATGCAGAGCAGCAGCACACTCTTGTCAGGAGCCCAGAGGAGCTTGATGGCACATGGCCCCTGGAACGGCTCTCCTGGATGGGGTTGCATATTCATTTGGATGGGGTTGCATATTCATTAGTGCCTCTTGGGGAGGTGGCAAACTGAAGCACACAGTTGGGATCCAAACCAGCGACGACAATGTCACGAAATTATCCAGTTTATTAACAGCTAGTCTGGAGTCAAGCGCCACAACACATGGGCAGAGGGGCGGGGCCAGCGCATTAGCCAGCCTTTCAAATCCAGCTGCGTTTGAACGTTATTTCATCAGGAGCGTATAGTCGTGACTAAGTGAAAAACTCACTTTGAAAAATACACGTTGCCGTTTGTGTAATAAAAACCTTGTGAAGTGAGAGTTAACTTGGAAGAAAGTCCGAGTAAATGACTCCTTGTGTGCCAGATTATGCTACCGACAGCTCTCTAGAGCGCAGAACTCATTATGCTTAAAAAGTGGAAATCTGAGGTCAGTGACCAATCAGAGGCCAGATCAGTCTCTCTGCACAGCACACTATCGTCCAGTCAGCATCCGTTTGAAAATCCGAGCGGATTCTCATTGGTGTCGAGAATGACGAATATCATACAGTAGCTTGTTCCCAGAAGTTCTTGCCACAGCAAGAATGGTAAATGGTAAATGGACTGCACTTATATAGCGCTTTTCCACCTTAGCGGCACTCAAAGCGCTTTACAATGGCCTCTCGTTCACCCATTCACACACCGATGGCGGTAGCTGCCATGCAAGGTGCTAACCTGCTCATTGGGAGCAATTTGGGGTTAGGCGTCTTGCTCAAGGACACTTCGACATGTGGACAGTCGGAGCTGGGATTCGAACCACTGACCCTTCGTTCACTGAACGACCCGCTCTACCAACTGAGCTACAGCCGCCCCAAAGAAGCCATAGCTGGCTACTCAAGAATAATTAACACTGGAAATGCTCCAGCCTGTCAGAAGGTCAGAAAGCAGCCATGGGTGATGGAGATCCCAAGGAGCTGCTGTTGAGGGAATGGTCTCATCCAGAGTGGTTGCTGTGGGCTCTGTCATCTCACTAATGACCTGCAGTTGCCTTGGGAGCGCTGTCCAGGGTCCTGAAAGTGTGAGCGAGAATAGAAACACTTACTGCAGCCTTTGTGAACTGAAACTGCCCACCGGCTATGATCGTCCCCGGATAATTATTTTTGTCACCTGCTAAATTGGACAGCCTCATGTATTAGTGGCATCAAATTGGAAAAACGTAATAGAGATAGGAGCAACTGGTTGACTGGTATGATGCATGCTTTGAAAATGGCCCAAATGTACATTACATAGCCACAGTAATGACATAGCATTCCTGACATGAAATGTAAAAAAAGGCTTTCTCCAAAATTGTATTTTATAAAAAAAAAAAAAAAGATCACATCAACATCAACATGTAACTTATCATTGTGGAAAAAAGGTTTCAGAAGATATTTAATTGTAGTACATGTAGTAAAAGTAAATTTAATCTCAGTGAGGGGTAAGTAGTGTAGTAGAGAGTAGTGTAAGTGAGAGATTAGCTACCCAGCTAAAACTGGCACATTTACAGTAATGTTGATTGGTGCGTATTGTCCCTGTACAAATGAACTAAATAAAGACATGACTTGAATATTGAGAAACCATCTTTCATAGGGTCTCCCACTGAATACTGACAGACCAGTAAGAGTCCAATACTGGTACACACCACACCACAGCCAACATTATGGAACACAGATGCAGCAACACACACACACACACACACACACACAAAAACCTTATCGCGGGGGGGCATCTTTACACAGAAGGTCATCTGTCCTGTCTCCCTGTAGCTGTTAGCGTATGTGGCAGGATATAGCCTTAGCACCAGACAGGCGCCAACGCCGGACGCCATTCAAGCAGTTAATTAACGAGGTCTAAAACAGCGGTGCCTTGGAGAGAGGCGAGCCCTGCGTCCACACTCCTGGACACGCACATCCAAGTGTACAGCAGACACTCAAGTGGCTAATTGGACGGCCGCAATCAGCGGGGGCAAAACAAACATCGCACCTATTGTGTATCATCGACCTTGACTCGCGCGCCGCACTCGCAAACACACATGGAAACACACGGTCACACAGAAACACACTCATGCTCGGAGCGGGGAGGGAGAGAGAGAGGGTGGGGGAGAGAAAACGGAGAGAATGCTCAAAGGGAGAGTGAAAAACAGACACACTGCGTGACGCCGTGAGGCATGGCATTAGCGCACACCGGCCTCCATTTTATCTCCTGTGGTCCGTGTTAACGTTGTCTTTTTACCAGTTGGAGCCAGTGGAGAAAACTAACAGGAGACGTATGTGTGTGTGTGTGTGTGTGTGTGTGTGTGTGTGTGTGTGTCTTGTACTGGTACATGTATAGCTTCACATTATGCCATCCCTGTCCCTCAGAAAAGACAATCTGCTAATCTCTTTCCCATGGCCAGCGATAGTATGATCTTATGGTGTCTGTTAACACCAAGAGGATAAGGCCTAGCACCAGCTTTACAGTAGATGCATGTACTGCAGAGTTCTCAACAGGCCTAGAAATTCAAACCCGAACCAACCTGGGCTGGGTGTGTTCAAGCCCGAGCCTAGCCCTACCTTTCTCAGGCTTTTTCAGGCCTCGTCAGGTTCAGGCTTTAAGTAGCCATGTTTCCATCCACACGTTTTATGCGAATTAAGTTATATCGAATTAAAAATGCCTTATGGAAACAGTAAAATTCGATTAAAAATCATGAAAATCCACAAAAAGTTTGTACTGTCGATCTCATCGAATTTTCTCTTGTTCGATAAAAGTCTTTTGTGATAAATGCTTTATCCGATTTAAAGCTCTAGATGGAAACGCACGTTCACCGGCTTTATTCGCATTCATATTTTTAGCGATCCTCACAAAATTCGATTGATAAGTGGATGGAAACATGGCTATTGAGAACTCGAATGTATAGTACTTGTATTGTTGCCGATGCTAACATAATCTTCGTTAAGGTAGGATACGATGAACAGAATGTATCCTAATGCCTTTGTAGTAACAATATCAGACCTGCAAACTTGACACCTTTTGGCTACAGTCACCTTTTTTATGTTAACTATGGTAGTTTCAGTGAATCTAGAGGGTTTTAGTTTTGTATGTCGTCACCTTTTTCACTACTCCAGAGTTTGCAGGTCTGAATATGCTCTGTCGTATTTTGCGGCAACATGCTGTGTCACATACAGTAACACTGCACTGTCATGTAGTAGCGACATGTAAAGTTGCACTCTTCTCTTTCATCTTCGTCTCAGGTCACCTGTGCAACGGGAAGTTCCACAAACACCTGCAGGACCTGTACGCTCCTCTGGTGGTTCGATATGTGGACCTAATGGAGTCGTCCATAGCACAGTCCATCCACAGGGGCTTCGAGAGAGAAAGCTGGGAGCCTGTCAAGTAAGGACCCGGAACTTAACACACAACATTGCCTTTGGTTGAGTCCATTTCCTGTGCATTTTGATGTGTGGAAGTCATAATGCTGTGTTCACACCGGGCACAAATTTTTCCAGCGGTGCGGCGAGTTTACATAGAAAGTCAATACAATTCGTGCGAACTGGGCGGCGGGCGGCGCGAATCGCAGAACTTGGCGGCGCGACGGTCAGGATTCGCAAAAGTTCCATTTTTTGAACTTTCTGCGGCGGATTCGCGCGGCGACCCATTGATCCCGCGGCGAGATTGGGCGAACTGGGCGGCGCGAATTTTCTCGCCGCGCCCGGTGTGAACACAGCATTATATTGACTATTATCTTCTCACAAACTTGAGTCATTTGACGTTTTAATACCGTCTAGCAAAAAAACTCTGCCGTCTGCTTGTCTGCTTTTGTTTTCTCCTACTGCAGGTAAAATACCCGTCTGTGTGTGAAACTGCAGTCTTTTAGTCTGTGTGTTGTTTACCCTGGAGATGCTTGGTTCATTTCCCTAACTGTGCATCTGGTGCCACTTAAAGACTTGCTATAGCAATTATGTCATGTGCCATATGCTCAGCTAGCCCTCCTGAGTCAACACGGACCTTTGTCATTTTCTATACAGTTTCCCACCCTTCGCTGTTACAGATTCAATGATACTTCACCATTCTCTCTAGAATCTCATTATCACCAGGACATGTCATCCTTTTGTATTTGCTCTCATACCATATGAGCTGATCATGGTGATCATTCATCCTTTGCTTTCAATCAACTCTTTCTAGATCAGGTCTTTGTCTCACGTCTTTCTAGATCAGGTATTTCTAGATCAGCTCTTTCTAGATCAGCTCTTTCTGGTTCAGGTCTTTCTCTAAACTCTTTCTAGATCCGCTGTTTCTAGATCAGGTCTTTCTGGTTCAGGTCTTTCTCTAAACTCTTTCTAGATACGCTCTTTCTAGATCAGGTCTTTTTCTCAACTCTTTCTAGATCAGCCCTTTCTAGATCAGCTCTTTCTAGATCAGGTCTTTCTGGTTCAGGTCTTTCTCTAAACTATTTCTAGATCTGCTCTTTCTAGATCAGCTCTTTTTCTCAACTCTTTCTAGATCAGGTCTTTTTCTCAACTCTTTCTAGATCAGGTCTTTTTCTCAACTCTTTCTAGATCAGGTCTTTCCCTCAGACTTGGGTGATCTTACGTCACGTTGCTTCCTCAGTCCATCTGCATTCCTTCTCTTACAGCACATCTTTATCCTCTCTGTCTGTTTCCTCTCTACAGGAGTATAACAAGCAATCTGCCCAATGTGAATCTACCAAATGTCAACCTCCAAATGCCCAAAGTACCAAATATAGCAGTGCCAAGTGTTAACCTTCCACAAATGCCCAGTTTTTCTACACCCAACTGGATACCAGCTATTTGTGACACGGAGTGTGTATTAAGCCTCTGTTGGAGCCTAAAACATGCATGTGTGTCTTTGGCATGGACATGTCCCGTGTCCTCCATGATCCCAGGACCTGTTGAAACGTGTCTGCTGGCCCAATTTGTCGTGCTAACAGGATACATGAACAGACAGGCTACTAGTCACGCCAGTCTGGGTGTAGTTAGTAAGGTAGAGTCTTTTCTCATGACAGGTTTTGATATGGTCAGATTTTAATTCACTCTAAAACAAGAATGTTTGGATAGTGTCACATGTTTAGAACCTAAAGGTAGAGAATGGGAAATGGTTGCTGAACATGGAGCTCATGGTCTCCTCATACTTGTCTCTATAGGCCTTCACTCTTATATGCTTGTGTGTTTGTGTGTGTGTGTGTGTGTGTGTGTGTGTGTGTGTACGCGTGTACGTATGTGTGTGTGTACCTGCGTGCGTATGTGTGTGTGTGTGTGTATGTGTGCGTGTGTGTGTGTGTGTGTGTGTGTGTGTGTGTGTGTGTGTGTGTGTGTCGGAGCAAGTGTCGAGGTAATAGCGATGCTATGTTTAGACAGTAATTAAAAGCACTCTACACCTTAAGCACTCTCTATACCTTAAGGTACACCTCACAGGTGATCTATACCACTCTCTCAACGAAGGTGAAACCTTTTCTAAAACAACCACCAATGTGTGTAAAAAAGAACAGATCAAAAAAAAACTAGCCCCATGTAGAGCACCGCCCGTGGAGTGTGACCTTGTCTTCATGTTTCAGGATTCCAAACCCCATAGCTTGTAGGCAGCCAATCACACCCACCGTGAAAGGTGTAACTTTTAACTTAGAGTGACAGTATGATAAGAACTGCATTTACACTATAATTGCACACTCAAGTACAATTGTGAGGAGGTGATTGTGTTCTCTGCCAGAAGAGGGAGGAATGGCAACCAAAGATATCTGGGTAACAGCCCGGGATTTAGGTGTGTGGGCAAGAAAAAAAGATGGAGTCACCTTACCATGGATAGCCATCTAATTGAATGACTCGCAGCACTTTCACAACACGCCTGGTAATTGGGAGGAAAGGAGGCCAAGCCAAGTCTGAAATAGCAGCAGAGACGTAATGAGGTGTTGCCAAAATGCCGATCCTCATTCTGCTCTACCTGGAAGCATGTTCATGCCAACGCCACAGCATGGGCGACGGAGGGTGGAGAGAGTAGGCACGCTTTCAAAATGGAGGCCCTACAATAGCTCTCCATTTTCCGTCTGCAGTACTGCATGTGTTTGAACCCCGGAGTGGAAAGATACAAACGCATTATTGCTTTCTGTACAGGAAAAAAATAATTTATTCACTGGTTATTGTTACTATACGATTATACTTGTCATAGTATATTTTGAAAGTAAAATAATCCTAATCTCATGATAATAACTGTGTTAATTGTAACCTGCGATAAGTGTCCAAATTCACACATGATCAAACCAAAGACAGACTGTAAGGGTTGAGTTTGTATCTTTCAATTTAACCCCTGACCCCGAACCCCCCTGTCCCCTTCCACTCTGTCTCTGTGGAGGGGATAGTAGACCGCTGTTTACCCTTGTGTCTGAGCTCTTTCTTGGGTATGAAGTGGTGAGGACGACCCCATGTCTGTGGCCGGGGTCTCTGGAAGGGTCTGGCCCTTCGTCGGTCTGCAGGGTGTGTACTTGGGGGGGGTGGAAGCAGGTCTCACTTTTCCTGACCACCAGCCCCCACCCCCTTCTCTCTTCCGTGTGAAGTGACGCTCTTTCCATCTGTTTACTCTCTTTTTATTATCTGACCATTTGAGACCAAAAGCAGAGAAACTGATATTCTGTCACACTCACCGTTAAATAGTTCCCTCACCGTTTCCAGAGAAAACCACTATGCTCCCTAAAATGTTATGAGGGACCACAGGTCTCCTGCACTGCTTCAGAAAGCTCCTCAAGTCTCCCTCAGTGTGTGTTCCCAGGTGTCCTACCTGGAGTGTGCATGGACCCCCACGCTTCCCCAAATAACCACTCAGATTGGAGTGGTTATTGATTTGTCATTTATTTTTACCTTTGTTCTACTGGTCAATCTGATATATACTCATTTCTAAGCATGTTTTGCACCAGCTACAGTAAAAGATGTCATCTCAACTCAAAACACAGTGATTAATCACTAAATGGTAAAAATAACCCAAATAAAGAAGCTATCCTGAAACCTGGATTTTCCCTCTTCCCTCTCCTCCTCCATATTGTTTTCTAACGCCATACTAACGTTGTTGGGCGTCAGTGCTTTTTAATTTGGAGCCCTGACCCTCTGCTCTCCGGCCTCCTCAGTAACGGCTCAGGGACGTCCGAAGACCTGTTCTGGAAGCTGGACGCTCTGCAGACCTTTATCAGAGACCTGCACTGGCCGGAGGAGGAGTTTGGCAAACATCTGGAGAGCAGGCTGAAGCTCATGTCCAGCGACATGATTGAATCCTGCATCAAACGGTGAGACTGACACAGTGGAGGTCCAGACAGACGGACGGACGGACGGGCGGGGATGGATGGATGGATGGATGGATGGATGGATGGATGGATGGATGGATGGATGGATGAATGGATGGAAGGATGGAGGGAAGGATGGAGGGAGGGAGGGAGGGAGGGAGGGAGGGAGGGAGGGAGGGAGGGAGGGAGGGAGGGAGGGATGGATGGATGGATAGATGGATGGATGGATGGATGGATGGATGGATAAATGCGTGTCATCAACAGGTGAACGGTTTCTCTCCCTCCAGGACGCGTTTGGCCTTCGAGGCCAAGCTTCAAAAGAGCAGTCGGACCACAGACTTCCGGGTGCCTCAGTCCATCTGCACCATGTTCAACGTGATGGTGGACGCCAAGGCGCAGTCGGCCAAGTTGTGTGCCATGGAGCTGGGACAGGAGGTACAGTTAGTATGCCCATGCTCTCTGCTGTCACCCCAGTGGCATCCCTGTACCACACCGTATGGCCAGTGACTCTTCTGAATGGTATCTCACAGTTAGTTAGGCAGGATATTCTAGTGTTTTCTCTGAGATCAAAGCATGCTGCTTTTTGTGTACACATCGATATCCATTCAGGATCACTACCAAGTTCTCTTTGGGAAAATCCTATTGAGCTGTTTTTTTTTTTAAATAATCTATGTGGCATGAACGGAGTACTGCTCTCTTAGAATCAAATTCAATTCACTCACGTTTGCTTGGTCTATAATACAATGCTATGCATATACAACATCTTTTTTTAGCATTGTATTTTGCACAGTATACAGTATGCACATAGATTTGAACGTCTCTAGCTGTGATTGCTTTGTCTCCTAATTTTGCTTTTAAGTTGGCTTCTGACGCTATCTGTGTCGAGTGTCACGTTTTCACCATCACCATGACGGCTTTATCTTTCCTTTCGTTCCCTTTGTTTTCTCTATCTTGTGAAAGTTTGTTAGAGACTGGGTAAGTGTGGTTAACAATTCAATTGAAATGGCACCCCTGGATCCCAAATGTATTAGCTGTGACTGCGGTTCCTCCCCTGTCTTCCAACACTTGGATTGTTTTGATTTCATTAACATAACGTGTGTATGCTGAATATACATGGGATGGAAGTGAGACTTCTCATATTAGCAAACTCATGAGACTGATACCAATTATGAGATATGATGAATTAATTACGTGAGGTCCTTCACTGTACGACACTAACCGAACACGCCAGAGCAATGGAAGTGGACCTAGCATACTGTCCTACCCCATTGAGAGAACTCATAACTAATTGACTGTGACTAATTTCTGTCGCTAGCATTTCACACAGCTGCACCTGGCACATGCTTGAATGTAACATTTTGTTACTAACACCTCGGTCCCATTGCAAGTCTTCCTAATCCCCACTAATGTCCTGTCAGAGTCGATGTGAGGACTGACCGGTCTCTCCTCTCACAGAGACAGTATCACTCTCAGATCGACAACCTGATCGAGGAGACGGTGAAGGAGATGATCACCCTGCTGGTGGCAAAGGTACGACTCCACTACACCAGCTAGGAACTAAATCAGTCTGTCCATCATCTGGACGTCTGGACTGACATTCACTCTAGTCATTGCTGCTGGTTTACAGATGGAGAGTGAAGTTCAAGAGCTTTTTTTTTTTAATTATTTTTTAGAAAGGTATTGTTTAATCTCCTGGTGAAAGAGAAGGACATGGTGTGCTGTGTGATCACATGGTTCTTCTGTTCCTTCTCACTCCTCTCTCTCCTTGCTTCCCTTCTCAGTTTGTGGTCATCCTGGAGAGCGTCCTGGCCAAGCTCTCCAGATACGACGAGGGCACACTCTTCTCCTCCTTCCTGTCTTTCACAGTAAGAGCTCTTCCTTTCTCTTTCTTTCGCTTTCTTTCACTTTCTTTCTCTTTCTTTCTTTCTTTTTCTTTCTTTCTTTCTTTCTTTTTCTCTCTCTCTTCCTTTCTCTTTCTTTCTCTTTCTTTCTTTCTTTCTTTCTTTCTTTCTTTCTTTCTGTCTTTTTCTCTCTCTTGTTCTTTCTTTCTTTCTTTCTTTCTTTCTTTTTCCTCTCTCTCTTTCTTTCGCTTTCTTTCTTTCTTTTTCTCTCTTTCTTTCTTTCTTTCTTTCTTTTTCTCTCTCTTTTTCTCTCTTTCTCTCTCTTTCTTTCTTTCTTTCTCTCTCTCTTTCTTTCTTTGTTTCTTTCTTTCTTTCCCACCTGACAGTGTTATTCAAAGAACGCACCCTCTATGTACTGTACATTGTTAGAAATTGTAGACGGTAGAGTGAGACCTACAGTAACCATTTCTAGTGAGTACCCTTAATCAAAATGCCCCTAATATCTTACTGAAATGGAGGCCTCTACAGGTGTTCTGTATATTATAATATAAATAACATTAAAATTCTGAGTGCATTTTTACAGCTCCATGTCCTGGTGGGACTCCTTTCATCTACTGCACACTCACACTCTGGCGTTTTTTGTTAAGAAAACTGGATGCACATACGCCTTCTTACTTACAACACTCTCTTCCCCGTTAATCCCAAGGTAAAAGCTGCCTCAAAATATGTGGATGTACCTGTAAGTGGGAATATATAATTTTATTATCGTACATCGTGTGTGTTTGTGGTCCTGTGTCATTTTGTACTCCTGCATGAATATGAAGACACAATCCTACAACTGAATCCATCATCAACACATGGGGGACTCATGCCGGCTGTCCTAAGCAACATCACCTCAGAGGACTAGCGCTTACATGTAGCTGCTCACACTTAGCTGCATCAACACGCCACTTTTTAAAGGAGAATGCTCGTTTTTGACAACCTGGAACATATTTACGGCATATTATAAGACGTTTGACTCACCGAGATCACTTTGGTGTAATTCGGAGGCCTGTAGAAGAAATTTAAAATCCAGCGCGAGCCAAGTATATCCATGTAATGGCGGCGGATGGGGCACTGAGAATGCAGCTTCTAAAAAATCTATTTTCTGCCGCGAAACGGTTGTTTTCATCAATCTGTCTTTATGAATCGCTAGTTGTGCTTACATAAAGCGTAGGCCTGTTGTGGTTTTTCACATGCCTCTGTAATATGATCTTTAGAAACGTCTTTAGAAACGAAATAGCTTCCCCACTTGCTCCAGCACGCATGCGCACAGCGTGCTGGAGGCCTCCGAATTACACCAAAGTGATCTCGGTGAGTGAAACGTCTTATAATATGCCGTAAATAAGGTCCAGGTTGTCAAAAACGAGCATTCTCCTTTAAATGACTGCCTGTGTGCCTGTGACTGGTCCTCTTACTGGATGTCCACAGGGCCGCAGCCTAGTGCTTCTGCATAGTAATTGTCTGTTTAATGTCCAAAATAAGATTACCTCGGAGAAGGGATCTCATTTGCACCCCAGGGATGTACCAGAAGACGTGTTAACGATGCTCCTCTCACATCAGTGGAAGGTTTACCGACAAAGGACACATTTAATTTGAAAAAGTGAGAGGCAGTGAGGGAGGAGAGAGAGAGAGATTCAGTTGAGAGAGGATTTGTATTTACTTGCTCACAGCGCAATGTTGAAATGTCAGACCACCTGCTCGATGTTGTGCTCTGATGCTTCTGTTCACTTTGCACATGCCCAGACTGTGACAGCTGACTCTTAGCCATCTCCAGGTCTAACAGGAAGTGCACGGGCAAAGACAGCCATAACCCGCGCTCCGCGGGGCTCCGCAAATGAAACACCTCTCGGGAGATGTGATCTGTAAACTTTTCATTTCACAATCTGATAAACTGACAGTTGAGAGACACTCGATTTGAACGTTCTGTCAAACTGTCTGTGTGAGCGTGTCACAGTCATGACTCGTAGCGAGCCGGTGACATCCTGTGTCACAGAATGGCTGGGACAAGTGAAAAGCTTTTTAACAGGTTTGACACAAGTATCTTTTTGGCTAATTCATCATCCCATCTCTCTCTCTCTCTCTCTCTCTCTTAAACAGAAGCCTGGGATGGATGTTGCCGACGGCTACGTGACCTTTGTGCGCCACTCCCAGGACATGTTGCGGGATAAGGTCAATGAGGAGGTGTACATAGAGAGGTTATTTGATGTAAGTAACTATTCATATCCCTGAAATGTGATACAACAGTTGGCTCAGAGGGATAAGTCACATTTTGAGCCTCTGCCTTCTCATCTGTCTCCTTCCCTGCTACAATACTAGCCTCCCTGGCAGCCCTGCCCCCACCCTCTGTGTGTGTGTGTGTGTGTGTGTCTCTCTCTCCCTCTCTCTGAACCCAGGGCAGAGCAGCTCTCTCTCCTCACCCCTGACCCCTGCCTCCCCCCCGCGTTACATGTCTTTTGTTTCTCGGTGTTTGTCTGCGACCGTGGACAAATCTTGGGGAGGGATTATCTTAAGCAGTGTTCTCTCTTTGAGTCAGCAAACACGAGTTAATCAATTTAAAGCAGCACAAAAGATGTCCTGTAAGATGGCTTAATACCATCTCTACACCCCCCGCCCCTCCCTTCCCCGCCTTCCCCGGACTGAGGTTTCCGTTCGGGACGTACAGCCATTGTCTCCCACTAATTGATTTGTAAGAACATGGAAATCCAAAGACGGGAGGCCAGTAGGCCAGGGTTATGGAGAGTTCAGGGCGATGGCGGGTTTTCAGGGTGGAGGAGCGCGGCAGATGATGAGACAGGTGTGTCCGAAGTTCAAATCCGGGAGGAGCCGCTCCTTCCTCCGGACGCGTAATCTGACGTCTCACCGACCGTATGGTCTGACGGAGCTGTCGTCTGGCCAGCTGTTTGACGGGGGGCGGTTTCCTTGTCATGCCGTACAGGCAGCGTACACACGGAGATGTAGCTAGCACCGTCGCCGTCGCTATTAACATTGTCACGTCAGTTGTTTTGATAATTCTTCCCCCAAGCCCTATCCGTAGAGACATTTGGAACTGTCATATTAAATATGAGTGGAGTCTCCCAGTCAGTCAGTCAGTCAGTCAGTCAGTCAGCCAGTCAGCCAGTCAGTCAGTCAGTCAGTCAGTCAGTCAGTCAATCAATCAATCTTCAGTCAGTCAGTTTTCCTCCATTTTGCTGCATGTCTTCCCCTCTCTCTCTCTCCCACCTCATGTCTGTCCTTCAACTGTCTATCCCATTAAAGCAGAAATGCCCTAAAAGATATCTTTAAAAAAAAAAAAAGAGAGAGAGAGAGGGGGGGAGTCAGAAAAGACTGAGAACACTGTCTTAAGAGATAGCCGGGGATCTGATCCAGGTTCTATAATGCTTTGTGATGCATGTCAACCAACCGCTTCTCCGGGCAAAATCTTCTGATTGTCTGTTTCCCAGTGGTGTATGTGAGAGTGTTCACTATACAGTATGTGTGTGCAAGAGAGTGTGTGTGTGTGTGCGTGTGTGCTTGTTTTCATGTATGCATGTGTGTGTGTTCTGTGTGTGTGTGTGTGTGTGTGTGTGTGT
Source organism: Borostomias antarcticus (assembly GCF_949987555.1). Taxonomy (NCBI): domain Eukaryota; kingdom Metazoa; phylum Chordata; class Actinopteri; order Stomiiformes; family Stomiidae; genus Borostomias; species Borostomias antarcticus. The sequence continues at coordinate 2,861,883 of NC_140240.1, read as the reverse complement.
GTGCGTGTGTGCGTGTGTGTGTGTGACCTCTCTGAAGCTCCTCCCTCTTGGAGAAAGTGTCCACTCCTGTGCGCTTGTTTCTCTCGCTGCTTTGACCTGCTGTGTTTGGAGAAGAGTGTTTCTGCTCCGATCGCAGCCGAGGCCCCTCTGCCTGGGCTGCCTGTGTCGCGCTCTATCACTTCCCCCTCTGCCTGGACTGCCTGTGTCACGCTCTATCAGTTCCCCCCCCTCTGGCGGCGCCCAGGACTCCGAAGGCGTCTGTCGCTACACTCTCCACCACACCCCTCTGCTGCTCTTCTCTTGCCGCTGCGTTGTGTTCTCTGTCGTAGTTCGTAGAGCGTAGCAGACCCTTTGGCTTCCATCTTAGCTTTTTTTGTTGCTCCATGTATCTTGTTTTTAAGGTTTCAATGTCCTTTACTTTTCCTTTCGGAAACCTTCCCTTATTTCCTGGCCCTCTGTTTCTGTCTCGACCTCGTCACCCCATGCTGTGCTTATTTGAAAATGAGACTTATCTCTCACGCCGAGTTGTTTTAGCACATTATCTACCGGCATGAATTCAGACACGAATAATCTTCCCGTGTACATCTACTAACATGACCCATCTCCCTGTGGCGCCTCGCTGACCCGCTCCCACCCTCCACATCCACCCGGCGCACGCGTTCTCACTTCCCCAAACACCCCCCCCCCCCCCCCCCGCATGCCTTCCCAGCCCGTACCCCCATCTCCCCAGGGAGCCCCCCCCCCGACTCTCTCATCCAGATACCCACGCTCCGACACAGCACCTCATCAAGGTCACACTAGGAAAGGCATTCAGAGACGTTATAGCGGAACCGATTGCATGGTTTATGTGAGCAGAGTCAGCAGCGCACTCATTGTAAGTGAAGTGTGGCCTGCAGCAAAGGACTGATGCTCTAAAAGGGGGGTGATGATTTGTCTCGCACTAAACCAACTGCACATAGTCACTCCTCCAGACAATACCGATCAAGTATACCCACCTCTGAGTCGAAGTAGAACCAGCTCTGTAAAGGCTGGAGTATAAGCACGTTTTCAGGAAGACCAATTGTTAGCCCACCCACCCTATTGAGTTGACATCAAATGAAGGGTTTCGACGGCCATCTGGGGGTGAGGGGTAGGTGATAAGATTTTAATCTCTTTTTTTTTTTTTTCATCCTTCTTTTTTTCCATCTCAGAAAAAAAAGCATACGTTTCAACAGATTTGTGAACGTGACCAAATTGCTGTTGACTGTAGCTAAGGAGATTCACTCTACGTCGCACAAAGCGTCTAGAAGTTAAGTCCTTTCCCAGAACATCGCATCAGGCGTCTAGACAAAAAAACAAGGTCTCCTTGACGCCTCATCTTTGACCATCTGTAGTTTCTGGGAAAAGTGTGACCGGACCAACGGACCAACCAGAGAGGAGATGTGTGTGGCCCCATCTCAAGAAAAGGTCAAGTTAAGGTCAGGGATTCCAGGAGCCTATCAAACACACTTCATACCACTAAGACCCAACTGGCTCGCTTACTGATGGGACTCTTATCAATTTGTTCCCACATATCTCAGATGACGATGGTTCGGATGTAATTATGACCCACTCTGTGTTTGTAAACAATCGGGACATTTTTGGGTGGATGGTTAGGATATAATTATGACTCATTGTGCGTTTGTAAACAATTGGGACATTGGGAGGTGCCCGTCAGCCCCTCAGGACTAATTAGGGTCATGACAGGGATTCCTCCCAGACAAAGGAAGCCGTACCAGCCGTAATAAGAAGATTACGTCGATATGTCCCACTAATTTGAAATATGTGTCAACAGTCCTCCAGACCATATGGCCCTAAAGTTAATATGCCAAGGAAACAACACCGCTCCAAGAAATCACTTGTGATTGGAGACATTAAAAAGTGACTGATTTCAGGGGCGCCCCGGTAGCTCACCAGGTAAGGCGCGCACCATATGAAGGCTAGTCGTGCGGCGGACCGGGGTTCGATTCCCGGCTCGGGTCCTGTGCCGCATGTCCTCCCCTCTCTCTCTCTCCCACATTTCCTGGCTCTCTACACTGTCCTATATCATAAAAAAAAAAAAGAAGCTGAAAAGCCATAACAAAAAAGAAAAAGTGACTAATTCCCTAGCGTCATTGCCTCGATTGGAGGGTAGGGGGCCTCGATTGGAGGGTAGGGGGCCTCGACACAGTTTGAAGTACTGCTGTGGGGGGGGTGCAGGAAATTATTGTACTGGGCAGCCACTGACGAGGAGATAACCTGTGTGATTTTCCAAACGTGTTTTTGATTTTCCTCACGCCATCGTTAGCCCACCACAAGCCTCATCACCAATCCCATCACATGGGGGATGTCCTTTGTGTTGTCATTATATGTTGTTCAGGCAGGACCAGGTGTGTGTGTGTGTGTTGTGTAGGGGGGGGGAGTATTACTGATCAGTAATGATTCATCGTACATGACGGGTCCTAAAGTACAGATTGCTTTTGCGATGGCGTTATTGTGGACGGCTACATTTGCTACATTCCATGGCAGGAAAGAGGGAGAGAGCGAGAAGAAAGGAGGATAAAGTTGGTGTGTGTGTGTGTGGGGGGGGGGGGGATTAATCTATTTTCCTCCCTCCTCCCTCGGTGGTGGTTCTTGAAAGAACAGCTGAAGAGATGAGGATTGAGACAGCTGTGCTTAACGTGGAAGGGGCTCATCGACTTAATGCTGACGGCCCAGAGATCACTGATTAAAAAAGCCGTCTCTTTAGCCAGGGCCAAATCCAACAGCACTGATACACTATACCCCCCCCCCCCCCTTCCCCCTAAAACTAGCACCACAGGCCAGAGAGAGAGAGAGAGGGAGGGAGATAGAGAGAGAGGGAGAGGGAGAGAGAGAGAGAAGGAGAGAGGGAGAGAGAGAGAGGTAGGGAGGGAGGGAGGGAGAGAGAGAGAGAGAGAGAGAGAGAGGGAGGGAGGGAGAGAGAGAGAGAGAGAGAGAGAGAGAGAGGGAGGGAGGGAGGGAGAGAGAGAGAGAGGGAGGGAAGGAGGGAGAGAGAGAGAGAGAGAGAGGGAGGGAGAGAGAGAGAGAGAGAGAGAGGGAGGGAGGGAGAGAGAGGGAGGGAGGGAGAGAGAGAGAGGGAGGGAAGGAGGGAGAGAGAGAGAGAGAGGGAGGGAGGGAGG
>NC_140240.1:2821225-2856225 GCF_949987555.1 Borostomias antarcticus | reverse complement strand
CGGCCCTCCTTCCCATTCAGGTGCCCAGTGGGGCCCTCAAGTGCTCGCTGGCTTATTCCATTTTGGTTCCTTCTATAGAGGCCGAAGCCCACGAGTGTTTTACCTCAGTCCTTGCCTCCCCCAATCCGCCTTCTAAGCGGCCCTTTGTGAGGAGAATGGCTCACTTTGCTCGGGCCCAGAGCTGGGGGGGCCGGGGGGGTTTCCACCACAGAGCTTTTCTGTCCTTTATTGTGTGTTTACTCAATGACGCGACGTAGACTATAATTTCTGAGGTGCAGTTTCTCACAACATGCTCTTCCCCTCCCCACCCCTCACCCCTTTTTTCGTTTTTTTTTGCACCCCGTGTTTTTATAGTGAAGTCCCTTATTTGGACACTGTGATCCGTTAGAGAGACACTCAGGAGTGCTGGAGATCATTGTCTTGTAAGAGACTCAGACTGAATATAGCTTGGATACCGATGAATGCCTTTGCCTCTCTTTCCGAGGATGTAAACATTTATGTCGTACCCACTGTACGGATGTTTCGCCGCAGTGCATTGTGGGCCTGTAACTCAAGTCACACCTCTTAAGAGGACTTGACCAGGCGTAGAGAGGCCGGTGGAGGCCGGACACACACAGGGAGAGTTTTGTCCCACTCTAGGCTGCGCTGAGCCGTGTGAATCGTCAGATTCGGGCACCTCTTTGTACCGGAGGCACAATCAAAACAGTTTGAAGTCCATAAGCTTGCTGAGACCGAAACTTTATTTCAATTCCGCCATTCAGAACTGCCCTCTTACACCGAGGTTTTTTCCCCCCCGAGAGAGTAGAAAAGAGTGTGTACAGAGAGCGATAGAAAGAGAGAGGGAGAGAGTTGTGTGGATCTGAGGGTCTGTGGTGGTGTCGGTAAAGGGGCTTGCTCAGCGTGTGTGGGGGGGTCAGCCCAGCAGCTCAGGCCTACTTTGGACGGGGGGGGGGGGGATCTGGGGGTCACCGGTGTGGGTTACCATGGTAATTGAGTTCCGTCATCAATGGGCCTCCTCTCATGAGCTATAAAGCAGGCAATAATAGGCCAGCGGCATTGGTGAAAAGCAAGCAGGTAGGATTACCCGGCCCCTTTGTCGTAAGTGCATGATGTCTTGTAGTCAGATTTAAAGACTTCTCAACCCTCGGGTCCTCCCCTCAGCCGCCCGCTGGGGGGCCTAATTTAGCTGCCCTGGCTGCCTAAGTGGAGGGCCCGCTCTCTGGGGCAGGGGAGCGGTGTGGACAGCTCTTTTTAAACCGCTCACAAAGACGCTCAGACACCCTGCCCGGGTGGGCAGGAGAAAGGTTGCGCCTTCGATCGGCCGTACCACTCTTTAATGGATTTCTGAGGACGGTTTTGTTTTCTCTTTGAGGAGCCTGCTTGGCGAGCGGTGAATGTGTATTTGTGCGTGTAGGTTGGGGGAGGGGGGGGGGGGCGTCGTGTTTAAGTGTGTGTGTGTGTGTGTGTGTGTGTGTGTGCGTGTGTGTGTGTGTGTGTGTGTGTGTAGTGGGGTACATATATGTGTGCAAGAGTATTCATTTCTGTCCCTGCGCGTGTGTGTGTGCGTTAGTGCGGGTCAGTGTGTGTGTGTGTGTGTGTGTGTGTGTGTGTGTGTGTGTTAGTGTGGGTCAGTGCGGGTCAGTGCGGGTCAGTGTGTGTGTGTGTGTGTGTGAGTGTGAGTGTGTGTGTGTGTGTGTGTGTGTGTGTGTGAGTGTGTGTGTGTGTGTGTGAGTGAGTGTATGTGTGTGTGTGTGTGTGTGTGTGTGTGCGTGTGGGCGTGTGTGTGTGTGAGTGTGTGTGTGTCTGTGTGTGTGTGTGTGTGTGTGTGTGTTAGTGTGGGTAGTGGTAGAGTAGAGGTGCATTCTGGCTCAGTGGAACACAGCGACCGCCCCGCTCCTTTCCAAGTAAGCCTGTCACTTTGCATTAGCATTGCCACGGTAACAATCATCATTCCATGCCTCCTGCTAATTGCAGACACAGCTGGGTCCCAGCAGGACATCTACTACACACACACACACACAGAGAGAGAGAGAGAGAGAGAGAGAGAGAGAGACACACACACACAGACAGACACACGCATACACACACACACACTCCACACACAAACACACACACAAACACAAAAAATCTATAAAACACACACTCCACACAATCAGGCTTACTCACAAGCACTCACGCATGCTACATGACTCTAATACAGCAATGACACGCATTCAGTCACTTGAAAATTCACACTGCCTAATGCGGTCAAAGTACACAATTTACAGTAACATGTAAATACACACACACACACACACACACACACAACCGGACATTGATGCTTCCGTGCAAGTGAGCAGGCATTCACAGACTAGAAACACAATCAGAAACACTCACAGATGTACTCAATCAAAGACTCCACACACCAGTACACACACACACACACACACACACACACACACACACACACACACACACACACACAGACCTGTTGCCAGGGCTCAGTCTTAAAGGGGGCATATGAACTGCATGGGGGGGGGGCACAATTATCATTAACTATTTTTGGTAATACAATATGCTATTGTATTCGTGCGGCACTGAAGCGCATACTAATAGCCTACCGAGTTTGCACACTAAACAAATTGGTCTCAGATTGATTCAATAATTATGTCCGGATATTAGGCCTAAAATTATTTGAATGTAGAAAGTGACATTAGAACTTGGGTCCATTAGACCATTGTCACCAATCAGGCGCACTCACAAGGTCTAGTCAACAATCGGCTTTAGATAATGACTACATGCCATGGATAGATGGGGAGGTTGACAGTGGCATGCAATCAACGCACCTGCAAATAAGACACGGTATAATAATATATATATATATAATAAGACACAGTATAATAATATATATATATAATAAGACACAGTATGACCGATGTTAACTTTAAATTAACGTTAAACCAGCAACAGCGAATACGGCCAGACAGATACCACATCAGTCCTCATCATTATCAGGGCCCCACGTTATGCACAATGCTCTTAACAACGCATTCAATATAATGCCAGAAGTGCAAAGCAGCCCACATCTCTCCAATTGAAAAAGGCAGACACACACACACACACACACACACACACACACACACACACACATCTGATCTTTGCCTACTCTGATTAGTGCCATCTTGTTCTCCCTCTGGTTCAGTAAAGTTGAAGGTGGCGTTTTTGAGTGTTGAATCTTCTCATTAACATGTCCATCCATTCATCCTTATCCTTGAACTTGTGAGTAAGGTGCTTTAAAGGCAAACTGAATAAGCTGAGCCTTGCGTTTGTGCAGCAACATACTACACTGGGGCGGCTGTAGCTCAGTTAGTAGAGCGGGTCATTCAGTGATCGAAGGGTCAGTGGTTCGAATCCCACCTCCAACTGTCCACATGTCGAAGTGTCCTTGAGCAAGACACCTAACCCCAAATTGCTCCCAATGAGCAGGTTAGCACCTTGCATGGCATCTACTGCCCTTGGTGTGTGAATGTGTGTGTGAATTGTAGCCATTGTAAAGCGCTTTAAGTGCAGCTAAGGTGGAAAAGCGCTATATAAGTGCAGTCCATTTACCATTTACACCGATGCTCAGAGAAAATGTGTTGAAGTGTTGGGTAGAAGCTCCCAAAGTTAGGGCAAGGGTATAAGCTGTGATGCCAGTCAGCATGGCCTGGAGTGCACAGTGTAATGTTCAGAGAATGTTAGCTATTATGTTGGGATAGGAGTGGGAAACTGGCGATTTAAGCCATTTCCGAATATCCATACTGTAGCAAAAGCGATCCTATTCTCCTACGGTGAAAAACGCTACTCTGAAATGGTGCGGTAAGCTTAACTGCTTCTCCATGGCAACTTCCCTTCTCAGTAGCCTATGGCGGCCGCTAACGGAACAGAAACCCGTAAAACAAAACATTTCTTTATATTAAAGTATTTATTTATGAGGGATATATAATAATAATAATAATAATATAAAGTTAGTATTTATATATTATTATATAAAGTTAGTCAAAAATCTGATGGGGCACTAGCACTGTTGTGGGCGGGCCTGCCCCCTTTAGGCCCGCCCATAGCGATGGGTCTATAACACACTCGCACACACAAGCTTGCATTATTATGTATCCAGAGGAGATCTCTGGACCTCTCCTCACTGTCCTGGACAACAGATTTTGTCAAGAAGTCTCACCCTAAACCATTTTCTCCGTTTATAAAATCTCTTTGCAACCAACTAGTTTTCGAGGTGGCCTACAGTACGATAGATTCGTGAATCTATCCCCCACAGTCTCTCTGAGTGTGAAAGGAACTGACTTTTCCTTCGTTAAATCAATAGACCGCGAGTGCAAACTCAGCAGTGTGGTCCATATATCGCCCATACGTGTGCACAGCCATACATCCCCGTCTCTTTCTTTCTGTTGAATGTTAAATGACAGTAAAACATGGAAATGCAACGTGTATTCCATTGAGCGAAACTGCAGTGTGAAAGAGGCCCTCTGTCACACACACACACACACACACACGCACACACACACGCACACACAAATACATTAGCTGCAGCAAAGGCAGAAAGAGGCAGAGTCATAGGTTGCTTGTAATCCCCCTGTACCCCCCCCCCCACCTCTCCCCCAGCATTCCTGCTTCTCCTTGCTTTTTAGGGGCACAAAGGCCCTAAGCCGACCCCTCACCAGTCCTCTGTCCCAGGCTGTGCTGCAGAGGAGGGGGGCAGACAGACACACACACACACAAACACACACACAAACACACACACACACACACACACACACACACACACATCAGGTGTGTGTGTAAGCAAAGGGGGGGGGGGGGGAGGGGGGTTGTCTGTGAGTGCATGTGTCCTTTTCGATTAATGTGCCTGTGCATTTCTTTGTCATTGGGCGCTGTGCAACATGTCTGTGTGTGTGTGTGTGTGTGTGTGTGTGCGTGTGTGAACATGTACATGTCTTGTTGTGTGTGCGTGTCTCTGTCCGTGGGTGGGAGTGTACATGGTGTGTGGGGCACGCGGGGGTCTATGTGTATACGTGCTGCTTTCGGGAAGGGGGGGGTGCAGATTTTGCACTGAATTCTGTTGCCCCCCTGCCAGGCGTTATGGCTTCCTGTAACATGTCAGATGTGGGTGTGAACACCGGGTTGAAGGAGGGGTGTTGTGTTTGGCAGTGGGGGGGGGTGGGGGAGGGGGGGGTGTAGGGACCATGGTGTTGGAAGGGCAGGAGGTCGCTCTGGCTCCTCGCTCTCTCTCCAAGGGGGATGGGGGGCTTGCAGATGTTCATGTGTGTGTGCCGACTGGTGTGTGTGTGTGTGTGCGGTGTGTGTACCTGTATGCTGTTGGACCCCTACCTACACCGACACGCAACCCCTATCCACACACTCGCTCGTCAAACCAACCCCCTCCCAAACCATCCAAGCCTACTGTATATCAGATGGAACTCGTTAGATTGTCACAGATTTGATCCCTGTCGGGTTACGGCATTATATATTCAGAGCCATATTACGCTTGTTTTGGCTGTCAGCGAGCGCTAGTCCCCTGCTGATCCCAACAGCCTAATGCTGGGGCGTGTTCGTCTGTTCCGAGACGGCGAGGAGCTTCCGTGAGGCTGCTCGGAGAAGAACAAAAGCAAGAGAGCCATCACTGTTCATTTGACAAGCTTGGCTTCCGAGTCTGACTCCTCCGAACGCCCCGCGGTCAGGCGCACGCATCCCCCAACCCGTCTCTCCCTCTCGATGGAACGGTCCGGGGCTGTCCTCTTTAGGGAGCGAACTGTCTTTTCTGTGGAGTGTCAAATGTTGGGAGAGCGAGGGAGGATGGAGGAGTGAATGAGAGAGAGAGGGAGGGAGGGAGGAAGGGAGGGAGATAAAGTTTGGGTTGTTGGATGGGTATTGGGTAGACAGGTCAAGCCAAATGTGAGCTGAGATGGAGATAGAATGAAGGCGGTGATCAGTTCAGTTCACTTTACTTTATTCGTACCCGTAGGTACATTTGATAGTGGTCTATAAGTTAGGAAGAGAGGAGAACCAGAGCATGAACACAGAGCAGAAAGGAGACCATTTGGAGGGGATGAGGGCGAAGGTTTCGAGAGAGAGAGAGAGCAGCTAGTCACTCCCGGCCTGGCCTCTCGGCAGGGGGTCGCGTTCGGGGCGAGATCACAGCCCTGCTGCCATGGCGATGCCTTCACAGGCACAGAGCGGCAGAGAGGAAGCAGCTCTCCCCAGGTCGCCACGGTGATTCACCCCAGAGAGCTTAACGTTGTACTCTTACCTACTAAAGCACCGTAGGGTGCTTAACACCAGTATACTTAACACCAGTATATTTACCACTGAGGGGCACACTGTGAAGGGCTCCACGGTCAAACTCCACTGGAACCGAGTTAGTGAATGAAATCATCTAGATTCCCATAGAGAGACAGAAGCCATGTTTCCATCCACACGTTTTATGAAAATTAAGTTATATCGAATTAAAAATGCCTTATGGAAACAGTAAAATTCGATTAAAAGTCATGAAAATCGACAAAAAGTTTGTACTGTCGATCTCATCGGATTTTCTCTTGTTCAATAAAAGTCTTTTGTGATAAATGCTTTATCCGATTTAAAGCTCTAGATGGAAACGCACGTTCACCGGCTTTATTCGCATTCATATTTTTAGCGATCCTCACACAATTCGATTGACAAGTGGATGGAAACATGGCTAGAGAGAGGTCCCACACCAACTAGGCTGAACAGTTAAGCCAAATGCCCAACAAACGACGCAAGTTTAGTCAAACAAACTCGAGAGTCACCCCCAAATACCCCCGGCCGCCCCTCCCCCCATCTCTCTCCTCCCCTGACCGTTGAGTGGCAGTCATCTCTCGTTAGCATCAGCCTGCCTGATCATTACAAATCAATTAGACTTCAAACAGGGCCGGCCCCCACAGATAAACATCTGAAGCCTCTTGGCTAACCGCTGGAGCTGGAGAGAAGGTTCTCTGAGTTCACTGTCCCTCAGAGAGAGAGAGAGGGAGAGGGAAAGAGAGAGAGGGAGAGGGGAAGAGAGAGAGAGCTTGATACCGACTCAGAGGATGTGGTGGAGATAGATTAGGGCAGACAAGGGGAGAGAGCGAGAGGAAGGGACTGTGATAGATGGGACTGGCTGTTGGGCGCGGATGACAACTAGCAGTTCCTCTGGGTAGATACTGGGAAAGACTAGACTACATGACCTATAGCAGCGCAGAGGTGGCATGGTTCTCTCATAGCCCTGTGGAAACCTCCGGAAAGATGATCAACTGACAGAGCCGTTTCACAAGAGGGCTCTTCCCTTACTTTCTCATGCCTGGGTAAGTGTGTGTGTGTGTGTGTGTGTGTGTGTGTGTGTGTGTGTGCGTGTGTGTGTGTGTGTGTGCGTGTGTGTGTATGCGCCCGTGCGTAGGAGTGTGTGTGTGTGTATGCGCCCGTGCGTAGGAGCGTGTGTGAGGTGTTAGTGTGTGCCTAGCTGGAGAAGGCTGTATTTGTGTGTGTTGCAGCAATGGTACACCAGCACCATGAACCTGCTGGGCACCTGGCTGACCGACCGCATGGACCTCCAGCTCCACGTCTACCAGCTCAAGATCCTCATCAGGGTGGTCAAGGTGAGACACTCCCGCACCCCCCGTACAGGGGTACATGTTATAGTATAGTCTATTCTACTCAGGAGGCTGTCTACTTTTTAAATCCACAGAGTTCAGAGCTTGAGGAGTTTAGTAGCTCTTTTAGTAGCTCTTTTAACAGTCCCTAGATCGAGACTTAAGACCAAGGGTGACCGAGCTTTTGCGGTGGCTGGCCCAAAGATCTGGAACAGCCTCCCTCCACACATTAGACACGCACAGAACCTAGGGCTCTTTAAGTCTCAGCTTAAAACGCACTTGTTTTCACTGGCTTTTGAGGCCTGATAGCCTACATCCCTTGTCCTGTTTTGTGTCCTGTCCTTTTATTGTTCTGTAAATATGTGCACTTTATTCTGTTTTTTTGTTTTAGTTTATTTTATATATTGTACAGCATTTTGGTGCAACTTCGGTTGATTTTAAACGTGCTTTATAAATAAAGTTGACCTTGACCTAGCTCTTTTGGTGCTTATTCTTAGTTAGAAGGTGTAGTATTTAGAATGCATTGAGAAGATCCACTATGGCACAGTATGACTATACTGTACAGACGACAGAGGGAGGCATAGACCAAATGAATTAGATTATCATCCCATTTTATATGTTTTCACTTATAGAATTCAACCATCTTACCATTTTATTGCACGGCCCACTCCACTTATAGAATTCAACCATCTTACCATGTTATTGCATGGCTCACTCCACTTATAGAATTAAACCATCTTACCATGTTATTGCATGGCTCACTCCACTTATAGAATTCAACCATCTTACCATGTTATTGCATGGCCCACTCCACTTATAGAATTCAACCATCTTACCATGTTATTACACGGCCCACTCCACTTATAGAATTCGACTACTGTACATTCTGATGACATGAGTGGGGGACAACAAGTTCACTGTGTACTTGTTTCTGTCGTTGCAGAAAAAGTACCGTGACTTCCGCCTGCAGGGGGTGCTAGACTCCACCCTGAACAGCAAGACATATGACACGGTGAGGAACCGCCTGACCCTGGAGGAGGCCACGGCTTCAGTGAGAGAGGGGGGCATGCAAGGCATCTCCATGAGAGACAGTGATGAAGAGGATGATGATGAAGAATAGAAGTCTAGAGAACAGGGACATGAAAGTGTCTTTCTCAGTCTGAGAACCAATGCATGTCTTCACCATTAGAATCACACTTTGGGTTTGTTGTCCGTCTCCATCAGAGCTAAAATACCCATAAAGGACCAATGATTTAAAAAAAACAAAAGAAGAAAAAAAAATCCATGCTATTAGTCCTGATGATGGTGGCAAAAATATCTAGAATTCAGCTATAAAATGTAGGTATTTCTGACTCATTCTCCTATATTTCTGAATGTTCTTAAGCAATATGGAGAACCACTTTGTTTGCAATGTCGATGACCACGTTTAGGAGTGATGCTAGGTGTGACCCTGTTGGATTCTAACCCTTCTAGGAGCTTCTTTTAATGTTTACTGTAGCGGTACATGGTTGTGAGGAGAAGAGAATTACCTTCTGTTTGTCAAAGGGTGAATGTCTACTGCCTAAAGGGAACCAAACCACTGACAACATAATTGTAGCCTATCTATGTTGAAATACTCACTGAAACTGCCTAATGTCCTTCAATATAAATATCAAGGTACATTACTTTCTTTCACTCAGTTCAATAGTCCCATCACATTTTCCCTCACTGGCCAAAACATTTGACCACATTTTTGAATAATGAGTTATTTGAGATGCAATATTTCCCAGTAGTGTCATTGTAATATCTTGTCGATGTACTTATGGATGTTGTTTTTTTTACATTTTCAATTTTTTAAAATATGTTCTATTTTAGTTAAATAGCACCTATAGCACAATGTATCCAGTCACACACAATGTGAAAGAGACTTATTGTACTGTGTGTAGCATATCCTTCAGCCATTCCCATATCTGATGTGTTTCCACCATTTTGTAATGGATTGTTGGAAATGATGTCTGCCTGATGAGTCTTTTTCTCTATACATAGGCTACTACAGCTGTACATTGCCCTGTGTGCAATTACTGCATGTCCCAGGTTCGCACTGACGCCCTCCCCCGAAGTGTTTTGTTCTGTGTAGAGTTACTGGTGGATTCATATTGCTTCTGCCTTACGAATGCCCACAGTTAAGGGATGAGCTGTGTCCAATAGCATTAAATTAAAGTGACTGTACAAAGAAGCACTGTTTGTGTTGTTTCTGTTGTTGTTGTCAGTAAATTGGGAAGGAGTCGTGTTCGTCACCACAGTCTGATATCTGAACCGGCCTACATTGATCTTAAGAATACGACTGGTCATCAGTGACATCACAAAAGTAGTGGGAGGGAATGTTCTCTTTCAAACTGACATGGTTGCAAGATGTATGTCAGGTGCAAAAAACATATACATGCCCCTTGTAAAGCCCCTCCCCCACCACCACCCCTCTGCCACCCTCTAATACAAAGCATTTTCTTAAGAGAGTCAGAGATTAGATTAGTGCACTGGATTAGGTCATCGCTCATCTTGAGAGTTTATATTAAAGCCCTGAAGGAGATTGAAAGAACTGCCAAAGATGATATGCAATGAAGCCTTTCTCCAGATCTCCTCACAAGATTATCAATTATAAAAAAATAAAAATAAAAAATCTGACCCTAGATGACAGATATAAGCAACGTCTGGTGGATTTAATTAAAAGAAGATGGGATATTGTAATTATTTCATAGAAGTAAAAACAAAAAACAAATCCTTCTTAGGATGGAGAAAAAAACAGATTTAGGGCCAACTCGGGATTGAGGTGATCATCATCCCAAGCGAGCAATCCAATCTTGTGTCTCTGTGATAGGAATCCTTCAGTGTTATGTTTGATGATTCAGAGTTTCCTACGGGATTTCCTTCATTTACTGTTAGTTTAAGAGCAACTAGAGTAACAAGTATTTCTTTGACGTATTTCTAATTCACCTGAGTACAGGACTAAGGGGAATCAAGTCATTCCTCCAGCATCATGCCAAGCCCAAAATGTTATCTTCCTCAAAATAAACAACCACTATAGGCTAAGCAGTGATGTAGTGGAGTATACATACACTGTAGCCTATATATACACTACTGTTATGTCCTAGACACACATGTGGAGGCGGAGACAGTTTTTAAAGAAAAGCATTCTTTATTACTGGGTCCACTCAGCGGTCCAGAACATGTACCAATCCATCTTGAAGGGGAGCGTGCGCATGCTCATATTATATAGTTGCTATCAAAACCGGACAACACCCCTATTACTACACAATAACAAGTAGTTCTGTGGCTCCATATTACATTAATCACTTACAGTATCAATCATCTTGAATTAATACACAACAACTACTAATGTAAAAAACATTTCTGCTACAGTACACCCACTTTTTTAGTCAGAGTACCCACTTCTTGAGTCACCACGACACCCTGACTAAACCTATGTTGGTGTCAGTCTATCATGAAACATACTGACGTTCCTCAAGAAATCATTGAAACCCCACTTTCAATTGGAGAATAAACAATTCGTGAAAGAACATGTTTCGTGTTGTCCAAAGGCTGAGATCCTCTTCTGTGATCTACCGTCTAGCCTGCCCGGGGAGCAGAGCCTATAAGGGGTGAGGAGCGGAGGTATTCAGTAATGAAACACGTCTCGTCTCTGTAGACGTTTCCCTCACTGTTCTTGGGGGCCCAGGGAGAGAGACACACGAGAGATGCCCCTTGCGGTAATAGGTCTGCGTCTCTGACCTAATTGTGCGTTTGTAGGCCTACAGAGGCCACACTCACTCGGATATAGGAATAATCAACAGCAAGGGCCAAAACGCTATATACATCTTCACATCCAATCTCACCATGTCAGCTGCCTCGGTATATCATACATTTAATTTTCTCATAAATCCAGGCGCTATGCGACAATTTTGTGCGGGAGTGGACACCGAGACGGATTAATGGGACTGGAGATTGACACAGGCACGATCTGAGCTGCTTTGGTTTTTAAGCCCCAATCAGGTTGGGGAATGGAAATGATAACGGTATACAAATAAAAGATTCTCCAATTGACCATCACAGCAAGAACTGGCCCAGGTCTCAGCGCTGGCGGGGACTGGATGCAGTGGGGAGTCATGTAATAAAACAACTTGTATCAAACCCAGCAAGCCAATGACAACAGGAACCTGGGAAGACGAGAAAGATAAACACCTGTAATATAAATATTTGGTCTACTCGCTTTATTTCAAGAAAGTCATTTATGTGACCACACAGGCTACCGTATATCCTAGATTGCTTTACAAACAAAATATGTGTTGTGTGCCTATAGAGCATCTTGTTTTGGAGGTTGGCTGTTTTTGTTTGTTGCTTTAATTGCACATCAGAAATTTGGGAATTGCCTGTCGTTGTGAGAGCAGGTAAATGTCATAATCTTCTTATGTTTCTCTGCCTCTCCAAACCCTTCTTATCCGAGCTAGCCTTAAGAAGGGACAACAAGCCCACTGATTAATTTTAGATCTTTTCCATGAAAAGAGTAGCTTATACTTTAAAGCAATCACACACTGTTGGGTCAAGAGACATCAGGGAGGTGTAATACTGAGAGATGAAAACTGTTTGTTCCATCTCATTTTCATACACTGAGGCCCATATGGGGGATGAACTGTATCACATTCAAACTAGGACTGCAGATCCCACTGTTGTTATTATGTCAATGTTAGGATTTAATCCCCGCTTGGAACCAGGAACTGTATTTAAATCTCAGTTTAGCAAAAATGTATCATAGAATACAAAGAACATGTGAATATTTTGAAATCCAAAGAATATGTAAAATCATTTTAAATCCAAAGGATATTTTAAATCCAAAGAATATGTACAGTGTCCTAGGGAAGGGAAATTATAAACACTAACAAAACATGTTGTAATTACATTTCAAACTGTAATTTATACCAAAGCACTTCCCTCACATAGTCTGCAAAACCAAGCATAGTTACTACAAACACAACACAACAAGCACTTTTGACATTATCTGCAAATACTGCAGATGGAAATTCCCTCAATCTGTTTCTTTGCAGCCAATTTCATCACTTTCAGATCCTCAACACATTTCCATACACCTGCTCATCTGTCTGGCCTGACCGTCCCAGATGCTAACGCAGAATGTCCATGTAGCATGGACATGTAGCATGTAGCATGGTGTCCTCCTCCATGCCTGGGACTGTCCCGGGGACACCTGACTCACACCTCCCAGATAGCAAGCGGATGTGTAACGATTCTGGGCCATATATGGGCCGGGAACTAAACCACAAGGGCCAGATCTGGCCTGTATATGACCCAGTTCCGCTTGCTATCTGGGCTGGCCTGCTCTGTGCAGTCCTGCTCTCAGCCCTTCGACGCTTCAAGCCGTTGACTTGTCACATGTATGGTGTCACTATGAGGACCTGGCCTGACCCTAACGACCTTAGGACAGGACCGGTTCTGTGCAGCCAGAACCCGGGGCCTCCCTCCCAGGTGGCCCCCCGCGTTGCGTTCGTTCTCAGGCCTCCTCACCATTGTCCTGCGCTGCCATTCACTGCCCCGCTCGGGAGGCATCAAAGGCCGGGCCGCCCCACTCCTTCTATAGACGTGGGCTGCTCAGGACCAACTGTATGGAGAACCTGCAGCACTTGGATGAGAGGTCAGGAAAATAGAGTGAGGAGGGACTAGTCGGGTGGGGGGGGTGCTTAAAAAGGCCCAGAGTAAACAAGGTTTCAAAGAGCGAGACGGCTGAACGGGGGGGGGTAAATGTGTGCTAAAAGGCTGCCAAGAAAATCGTGTATACATACTATATACACTGAGTTTTATGAGGGGCAAGCTGCATAAGTGTGTCCCGATAGATTCCCCTTCACACTCACACACAGGTGTTTGTTTATAATGACCTCTTAGTGTAGTGTGTGTGTGTGTGTGTGTGTGTGTGTGTGTGTGTGTGTGTGTGTGTGTGTGTGTGTATGTGTGTGTGTGTGTGCATGTGTGCATTTGGTGTGCCTGTGTATGTGGTGTGTGTGTGTGTGTGTGTGTGTGTGTATGTATGTGGTGTGTGTGTGTGTGTGTGTGTGTGTGTGTGTGTGTATGTATGTATGTGTGTGTGTGTGTGTGTGTGTGTGTGTATGTGTGTGTGTGTGTGTGTGTGTGTATGTGTGTATGTGTGTGTGTGTGTGTGTGTGTGTGTATGTGTGTGTGTGTGTGTGTGTGTGTGTGTGTGTGTACTGCAGGTGAAGAGAGTCAGACAGACAGGCCTGGTGGTAGAGGGCTATCCTGAGAGGCAGGTGAGGTGAGAGATCTGACAGACTGAGAAAACTCAGGACACAAACACTGTCTGACGAAAGGACTCACTCAGGAACACTTTAAAAAGGCAATTCTGCAGTTCACGGTAGGAGAATGCCACATCGCGTTGACAGCCAAATGTCTTCCTCATCCTTGGCATTCTTTCTGTAACCCCCCACCCCCCACCCCCCCCCCCCCCCCCAATGTTTTTGTTGTTGTTTCATGCAGGCTGACATAGATAATAGGTTTTCTAAGAATTTCACTGCATGAGTCCATTTGACGTCAACCCTACTCTCCACAGATTAGGATGACAGATTAGGAGCAGGTATGTGTCTACGGTGTTCATGATTATCTCCACAACCAGCCAATGAGTGAAGTTAACATTCGGCAGGTGTATTTCAGCACTTTAGAACGTGCGGTGTCACCTGTAAAGTTGTTTGGATCAGAGGTTCTGGACGGGCGCTGTCCGGTGAAAAGTAGTTCCGCGTACGCATCATGATAAGCTCCTGTCCAGTGCCACGGTCACCCCAAGATCCATGATACCAAGGGGCAGATTACAACGCTACCAGCTACAGGAGTTTTGCTACAGATAGTCTACCATTAGCATTCTAGCTAGCAAAAACAAAACAAATGACTTGTAGGTAGGTTGATGGGCAGAATCCTGATTGCATCTTGATTGGATATCTGATTTGATATTGATTGCTGTCAGGATGTAATGAGAATTGTAAAAAATATAACAAAAAGTTATTCTGAGCCAAACCTCATACTGCACCTTTAACATACTCAACGTATTTGTTCATATTTTTTCACCATATGAGAGGAGACGGGTGATACGGAGGTTTCCATGGCGCGTGGTGAGACATAGGCTAAGTCATCCCCAAAGTGTGCTTGCGTGGTGCGAAGGTGTCAGAAGCTTCTACATGATAACCTCATTAGAGTGTTTACACCCATAACCCATCAGTTCATTTATCACAAATGTATCGACTTCTCAAAGCGGAGGTGCAAGGCCATTGCTGTATGTTTTTGACACGCAGGGGAAATTAGCCCTCTTGCATAGCCACAGACGGAGGAGGCAGCGCTTGGTGGACCAAGCTTGAACTTATGCACTTCAGACACACGTGCGTGTGTGTGTGTGTCTGAAGTGCAGAAGTAGTTCAAGCCCTAGCTTGGTACACACACACATATACACACACACACAGTGCAATATTCAAGATCCATTTATTGGACATGTGAAACACACATGTACTGGTAATGGCATACGCTGTTCCAGACGACAACTCTGCAACAATTATATTCAGCCACACTGACAAACTCTCTGAAGTCACTTGTGGCATCAGGACCAACTCTCAGTGGCAGGTTTGGTAGGAAACTCCTGCTCTTGTCATTTTTCAGTGCTTTGTCTGCGGGTATTACTTTGTATATAAAGTGGCAGTCTAATGAGTGTGTTTGAGTAAATCTCTGGCTAAGTTCTCAGATTCAAGATGCTGCCGAGTACTCTGCAATCATAAAAGCACACTGTAAAGTAAGCATCCAGTACAGCCCAAAGAAGAAAAAAAATCAATTCAGCGTCTCATCTAGCGCATGCAAGCCACATGTAGGTCTACAGTACAGCCTGTCCGTGCAAGCTTTGTAAACGAGCTGGAGACAAGAGCAAGACCCTTAAGCCGATGCCTGAGCTAATTGCTGGACTTGTTAATACCGACTATAGAAGCCGAGGTCACAGAAATACGATCAATGTTTATTGTGTGGACGAGCCGGCAATTGTGCCTAAATAAACTTCAATTAGACTTACTAATTTGCATATGAGTGGAATTAGCGGGACTCGTTTAAAACCTTCCGCGCCGAGATGCAGGTGTCTAAAGCGATGTAATTATACATTTAGGATGTATTATACTTTTTTAAATTTGAATAGCCTACATGATAAATATCAATATAGTGCATGGATAGGTCAATACAGCCAAGTGAAAGGCCGTCAACGTTTTCCAAATGTATTCATAATTCCTTTATGCATCAATCACAATATAAAAGAGCACCGAAAGGAATGGAACTCCTCAGTTTACAAGTAGGGGATTATTGTTCCCCTCCAACTGCAAAATAAAGTCGACAGAACAACCGTTGCAATCTCCCCCTTGAAAGTCCAACGTCCCTTTCACTAAGTATCTCTAATTATATTAGAGGATATGCAAATTAACTTATACTGCCACTCCATTTCTAGTATTCTCAGGGAGGAGAGACAACTTTAGAATGGGGTGGTCTACACGATTGAAGAAAATCGTTTACAAACGACCATAAAGGAAAACGTTTTGGAGAAGAGTGTTTATTGTGTGTGTGAATTTGTAAAGTTCCCTTGGAATCTTGAATTGTAATATAATTTGTTGTGAGTCTCAGGTGAAATCGTCTGCAAACACATGAATTCAAGCTGGCCCTTATGAAAAAAAGTGGAGAGGGCGACTGGTCATTGTTGCAAGCACACAGAACTCTGGATTCCACCAGACTTTCTATGCAGGTTTAAAAAGAGCTCTTTTCATTTCTCGCTATACCTCTGGCCAGGCTAAGCCTTTTCTTTCCCTCTTTTAATCCGTCTCTTTATTTCAGTAAAACACAAAACCAGGTTCCATGCAGTGCTTTAGTGGCTAAAAATGAAAGAGCTGTTTTTTCCCCGAGCTGGGCTCTGAATCACTCGGGAAAATTGGTTGTTCTGAATAGCTGAAGGAGGAAAAACGTTTAATAGGATCCGAGGGAGGTTCTGCTCTTGCAATCTGCTCCTTAAACAGGTGGAAATGGGACCTTCTCAATTATACAAATAGTAAGTATAAACCAGCATGGAAAAGCTATTCCATCTCCAAGGATTAGGAACTGGCAATGAAAATGGAGTCCTGTCAAATTGGAGAAACAAAATTCCTTATTGTCCAAGTTAAACAACCTCTGAATCTTAATCTTCTGATTAAGTTCTAAATGTCAGCGCAGGCTGTTCAAGGATGGCCTAAAATATATAGGCCTACAATTTGGAGATGCATTTTATTTCTTTACATTCACATTATGTTCTTCTTTCTTCTAGGCTTTATAATACATACATGCATAGGCTAAAATAAACTGCTGTGATAGCCTTAGCCTACATGATAATACTAAATATAACCATAATATTGTAATTATTATTATTATTGTTATTATAAATAGTATTATTAATAATAATAATAATCATCATCATACAATTATTTTGTTGTTGTTATTGCTGTTAATATTAATAACAGTCTACTACTACTACAACTAATAATAATAATAATAATAATAGTAATTATTATTATTATTACTATTGTTATTGTTGTTGTTATTATTATTATTTTTTTTTTATTATTATTATAGCCTATGAATAATCGTATGCACAATTGTTGGCAAAATATAAAAAATACTAATTTAGGCTTCTATTTAATTCCGTTGAGTTCAGGTTTCTGGAATAAATAGTAGTCTATCAGAGTGACTGGTGGCAAGATGCGTTGGATTTTGAGACATAAATAATAATCGGTAACTGTCATGCATTCCACCCCCGTGGCCGTATATAAGTGGGCGGCGGGAGAAGGGACAGGGCTTGTGATGGCGTTTCCATGTCACTCTGATACCAACTAGTCCATGTGATGTCAGCTAAATGCAAGAGACAGTGATCTAGCACTGATGAGGACGGCCGCTTCCACAATGTGACAGAGCGGTCACGCTGCTATCTAAGAATACATCTGCTGTTGCATTTACAACAAGGTAAACTTCAACATTGACTCTGACTGCTAAGTTTACTATCAGATTCTCATAGATATTGAATAGGAATAAACTCGGTGGGGTTTTGTCTTTTTATTCTCCCTAACGAGCTCTGTTAATTTTGTGTGTACTAGTTAATGAGCATTAATCTGGTACCCCTGGATGCTATTGTTCCGGGAATGTCCATTTGAATGCAAATGATGTGACATTGTAATACCAACGTGCTTATTAAAGTGATGTGTGTCCTGTCTTTTCTGGAACTCAGGAGCCGAGGACAAGGCGGCTGGTCGGCTGCTGCTCACACGAAGTTCGGTTTACAAAATGGCAAGTTCTCTCCCCTTGGAAACGATGATGTCTTCTTGCCCACGACATGACGGCGGCAGGAACGGAGCGTCCGCCGCGCCAAAGGCGCTGGCCTTTTCCATTGAACGGATCATGTCCAGTACCTCGGAACCGAAGGGGATCTTGGACGATCGGCGAGGATTGGAGATATCCGAGGGGAAAAAGATGTTGAGTCTCTGCTCACCTATACCGTGCATGATCCCTCTTCAGCCTTTCAGCTACGACCTTCAAGCCAAGGCGCTGATGAACTACTCCGAGTTCTGGAAAGCTAATTTTAGAGGAACGATATGCGGCTCGTCTGCGATGTGCAAAGCCACTTGCGGGATGTGTGGCAAAGCGGACACGGGTTTGAAGCACTCTATAATTCCGGGGACCCGGGTCATAAAACCTCAAGTCATCCATCAAGCCGTTGCGATGCCCACTACCGGGTCTCTGTACTACTTAAACTACCTGGACTCTGCATACCACCAGTCTGAGCTGCTCACTGGACACTTGTTTTCCTCGAACTTGGTCAACTCACAAACCCATGCGTTCTCGGCGCACCAAAAACTCTTACTTCTGGAGAGCTCCAAACTGGCCAGCGCGTCGGCGGAGAAGTTCCCCACACCTCAGTACCCACACAAGGAGCATCTGCCGGGTCAGTTGGACCAGATAGTGAAGGAGAACCACAGCTTGAGCTCGGAGAAAAACGGCGTGAAAGTTCACAGCAAGCTCAACAACAGCTCTACGGACGGAAAACCGAAGAACTTCACGTGTGAAGTTTGTGGAAAGGTAGCCTATGATTATACAGTCTATTCGAGCAAAATAGCATAGATAACATCACACAACACCTCCTAGTTCAGACTAATGATATATCCTTGCATATCTCATCAATCTATAGCCTAAGCTGTAAAAAAAAAAAAAAGAGAAAAAAATGAAAGGCAAACGAAAACATGTTTCTTCTTTATGCAGGTGTTTAACGCTCATTATAATTTGACAAGACATATGCCGGTGCACACAGGCGCGAGGCCCTTCGTGTGCAAAGTGTGCGGGAAAGGTTTCCGTCAGGCCAGCACGCTGTGCAGACACAAAATCATCCACACGCAGGTGAGAGAGGCTACATGTTTTGCTTTGAAAACGTCTGCAGACTAAATGTTTGATGCATTGTAAAAATAATTTTGTTGAGTTCGATAGGCCTAAGTTGCAGAATGGAAAGTGACGTTTTCTTCTTGTTGTGCAGGAAAAACCTCATAAATGCAACCAGTGTGGGAAGGCGTTCAACAGGAGCTCAACCCTGAACACTCACATACGGATCCATGCCGGGTACAAACCTTTTGTTTGCGAATTCTGTGGGAAAGGATTTCACCAGAAAGGTATTTATTCCATTAAAATCAATTTCATCAGCCTATTTACATCATTGCACATTCAAACCCCTGAAGAAGCATTTTCATCATGTAGCATGGATCTTATAGGCCTAGGGCTACAGTAAACAATATGGTTTGCAGACTTTTGTTTTGGAAATTAAACAGATCATCATATAATAGGCCGCATTCCTATCGAATTATTTTCAGAACATAGCATTTTTTTCATAATGGTAAATAAATAAAGAGTATTTTTGACTTGATAGACCTAGGGTTATCGCTGCTCAAGGTTGGTTGTGTCTTGGTGAAGCCTACTGTGATAAGCTCACATTCGTGATAAAAATGTAGACCTATTCGTTATTCACAAAGAGGCCCTCTGCTTGAAGCGAGCAATCTAAATAGGACATGTCACTTTACACTAACTAACTCTCCCTGCAAGACTCTTCAGTTCACCATGGGTCAATAGACAGACCTCTCCCGAGTTTATCCGACAGTTTTCAGTTGTTGTTGCGTTTGATTTTGACAAAGTTTGACAACTTCTTGACTTCGTCATGCAAAGCTCCGATTAATGAAGTCTGAGGAATGGAGCGCCAACTAACTTAATGGTGAACTCTTGGCCTTGGAGGAAAAAAAGAGCTTCCTTTCATGTGGGCTATGCTGTTCATTTTCTTACCGATGTTCACTTGTATTATTTATTCTTCTCAATTTCAGGAAATTACAAGAACCATAAACTTACACACAGCGGAGAGAAGCAGTACAAGTGTTCGATCTGTAACAAGGCCTTCCACCAGATATACAACCTGACCTTCCATATGCACACGCACAACGACAAGAAGCCCTTCACGTGCGCGACCTGCGGGAAAGGCTTTTGCAGGAACTTTGACCTGAAAAAACACATACGGAAGTTGCACGATAATAATTCGTCCGTGTCTGCTGAATCGTCTAGGGGACTCCAAAGCTGAGCCAGAATTTGTTTTCAATTGGATGGGCAACTCATCATTACACACTTAAAATTACTGTTTTATTCTGAATTTGCACCAGTGTCAAATGTGGAGCCTAACTGTTTTAGATTTTTCACATTTTGCCATGGTTGAATGGAAGATTGAATATGCTAATGGTTACTTGGCATGATAAACGAATGAAAAAACATACAAAAACAAACATAATAATTGGAGGTGATAGACCTCCATATTATTTCGAATTGTGTATGCACATTCAGATGAAATGCATTTATGTTTGTAATTATCGATGAAGACATCAACATTACATTGCATAGAATCTGAACCGGTTATGCCATGTATTTTTCGTTATTGCCATTGAAAACGTGTCAAAATGGAATTGTACATAATAGGCTATGAAAAATAAAATGTTATTTAACAGTGTTTTCTTGGGCGTCACCAGACTGGATTACGTTGTGCAATTATAGACTTCATGCATTTGTTGCCTTTAGTGCAGAAGTAGGCTATGCATTGATCTGAGAACCTGTTGGTTCTTTATATTTTAGTGATAGTATCCCCATCCGTCCCCCAGATAAATGTAGCCTATAGTCTACATTGAAAACAAGGAAAGCCTTTAGTGCCCATTAATGACTATTTTGCATTAAGTTCTGTTAAAGTAGGTCTGGCAGTAGGCTTTATTACACTTGACTTGTCTATAATGGTACAAATTATCAGATGTAACATGGACTCTTGAAAGCGAATTACATTAATCAGTTAAACGCCCTCGAGGGGAAGCTTTGGCGCATCAAGCCGTGTTCATCAGAATATGGATAATAGAGCACTCGGCCACACCAGTCAGCTCCCTGCTCATCGGTGCTGCTACAGCCTAATAAAGAATAGTCGATTCCGCGCACGGCTCCTGGAACAATATTATACTTGCGCGCTAACAGACATTCTGATGAGAAATGGGTTCGTGCTCCGAAATCTCTGTCGTCCAATTACGACGCAATTAGCAATTAGCCTATGCGCCAAGCCTCAGGACTGGTTAGAGCGAGTAGAAGGCTAATATTACCAGTTGGATGGCCTGCTCACCTCTCCTCCCTTGTGCGCGCACTAGGCTATTCACACCCAAGCTGCTCGAACCTGATGTGAACTATAGCTACCCCCTCCCCACATAGTTTACTTTTCATAGGCTATATAGGCTCCTCTGATAAGAGAGCTATTTTCATATCCAACCCAGAACTGCCACACACCAGTTGGCAGGTATTTTAATCGATAGCCATACTGAATTTCACTCTTCACGGTTGAGCCTTTGCAGTAGGCTAGGTTAGCGCTGGTAGGACAGCGAAAGTTTTAGGTTTCACTCATTTATTTTCACAGCCTACGTTCAGAATTTTAATCAAGCATATTGCGATGGAGCAACCCAATACAACAAAATCAAAAACTTCAAATCAGCGGTTGTGCTGTCTTGGATGTTTTTATAATGGTGGCTTGTTTTTACAGTCCATTTTAGACAGTGTGCAACAATTACTCAACCAGTTGGGCGCTATATTTTTGAGGAAATTTCTCAATGGAAATGTTTGTTACGGGAACAGCGTCTGCGCGTAAAAGTGTCAGCCTGTTCCAAAGCCAGGGAGAAGAGTGCTGGGTCGTAAACACCCAAATTCAGCCGCGTTGCCCTTTTCTCTGCATTCACCTTTCAAGAATCTGAGCAACCAGCCTCGCTTCTAGAAACATGTTAATTGACAACGGAGCTCATTACGGTGCACACATGTAACGCAGCGAGAGAGATTATGTGGACAAGAGTGCATTAATCAACTGTCAACAATCGAGTACATCTATAGATACACGACCAAGATCCCCCAAAATTGAGGCATTTACAAGCGACAAAGGACCCGCCTGAGACAGGAAGAAAAGAAGAGCCAGACTTTTGTTTGGCAAATTCAATTGATTATAAATGGAAGATTAACGGGGCTAGCTTGCGATTTTTAAGGGCTGAAGGGGGAAGAAAAGGACCAATTAAATCCACCAAATGTTAACTACATCAGTTTCCCCCCGTTTAGCCCAAATGAAATTCTAATTAAACCGTCCCTCGCCATCAATCTGGAAGGCAATTTCTCTCTCTGCTGGAGTAGCGCGCAGGCTGGTTGGCCCCTCGTTAGAGCATAGGCTCTTGGCACAAAGAGCTCAACGAGGAGCATTCTGAAATGCCGAGAGGGAAGTTAATGAGGACCGGGCACAGGCCTTGGATCTATTCATGGATAATGGTGTTGAAAAGATGGAATCAGCCAGTAGACTACATGGTGTTCTAGCCTACACGTTTGAATGTCCAAAAGGGCAGTCTGCAATAGGCCTAATATTTGTCCCCAACATTGTTCCAAATATTCAGTGCTTACTGAGATGACATGACACAACATCAGACCAAGCAAGACAACAAAACAAGTGGTTATATCAATATCTTTGCGGTTGTTGTACAAACCATCTGCATATTATATAGATATATGATGAAGACAACCAAACCACGCCCCCCTTGCCAAAAAGCTCAGAAATAATAATAGCATTCAAAAAGTATAAATAATTTAGTGAGATTGAAATAGAATTCATGAATGTGAACCCCTCTCTCACACATATGCTACACAGGCCATTCTATGAAAAAAAACCTTGCACCAACTTTCCCCCCCAAACATTTACACAATGAAATGTGATATATCGACTGGGTCTAGATCAGTCCACACACACACACACACACACAGTCGGCTCGTCAAGGGCACAGGCGTAAGAAGGTGCTTTGTGGCTCGGAGGTCTGTGGGCATGGTGGGCGAGCTGGTAGGAGCCGTGTGAGGAGAGGGCACCGTGTCCTGCTGAAATCACATCACCGTCTGTCAGTCTGCAGAGAGTGACCTCCACTCAGGACCCTGTCTGCCCGCTCCTCCGCCCGCAGAGCTCGGGGCCAAGGAGCTGAAGGGGACCCTCTGTCCCCCCTCCGTCTCCTCATCTCCTGCCTCTATAACCTCAACCATCTCTGGGAGGAGAGCCGGAGCCCCTGGCCTTCAAACGAACTGCTCCACTCAGCGCTGGCCTGTCATATGACCAGACAACATCAACCGATGGCATAAACAAAAATGTATATCAATTATATAGAAATAAACCAATTAGCACACAAGTAAAAAACAAAACAAGTGAACAAGATAATTAACTATTGTAAAAAAAAATCTGTAATTTTCTTGATCACACCACCATGGCTGGACGGAGCTCTATTCTTGTGGAGTTAAATCTGTGGTTCATTGTTGGCCAAGCTGAGGACTAAATCTGGGATGTCCGGTGCTAATCCCCCTGACCTGACCCGGCCCTCCTGGGAGATGACCACTGCTGCTGTGCTTAGCCAGGGGCGTTAATGGTGTTGTTCTACTCTGCTCACACAAACGACAGCCCCTTATAATGAGATCCTATAGGTTGAGGGCAGAATGAGATGAGTATTCCCGGCGGCTTGGGAGGCCTGTTTAAGACGAAGGAGGTAGAGGGGTCCGTTTGGGATGAATTGCTTTTCTTCCACAGCCTGGTCCCATTGACACAAAGGAAGTTGATGTTGTGAAGTTGATTAAGATGCGTGTTTTCAAAGCGGGAGGTATTATCAGAACGTGATTATAATGATAAAGCGCTAGCCGTTAAGCAGGTAGGATAATGTGTGATCTTTTCAGGCATATTCAGTGTTGACAAAAGGCGAAAGTGGAACAGACACAATTTTAACACACACGCATGCACGCACGCACGCACACACACACACACACACACACACACACTCACACACACACACACACACACACACACAGAGAGAGCAAGAGCAATGCACACTCAGTCTAGAACCAAAACTAACTGCGTTGGCAGGCCCCCCACCCGGAATGACGACTTCTAAAACGCAATCAATACTTCACTAAATGAAGTTTAATTCACCAAGGACAGAAAAACAAACAATATGATTGCTTTTTGTTTAGGGGCATTACAATTGCACAGGTATACTCCAAAAACTGGATTTGGAAGGATGCTGTAAGCCCTAGTGAAGTGAAATGTATTATGGTCTATGATTATGTTGACACAGACTTGGTTTATAAGCAAGCATTACTTTTACAGTTCAAACAATGAAGAGAAGAGAGCAAAGCTCCTTCAGGTCAGTGTTAATTCCTTGTAGTGCGTGACATGTTGTGTTGTGTATATCCATAACAACGTAGAGTGAACGCCTCTATGGACAAACAGACAAAGACAGGGCAGGCCACGCTGTTAAGCTAAGGCGACAGGACAAGATCAAAGGGTTGATGTGGAAACACTTGTTTGTTCAAAGCCTGTGACAATTGTTCATCGATTAAAATAAAACAAAATGAATATTGTAGTCATAAAATGCGAATATTACACGATTTTTATAAAATCTTATATCATGCACATCTTGAAAGAATGAAAAAAAAAAGAATAAAGAATAGCTGTTAGGATGCAGCTTATCAAAACATTTTTACAGCACAGTCCTGAAGCATATTCAATGAAATCTACCATACAATTACTCATTTTCCAATCAATTGAAGTCGACAGTTAACCATTTATAGGGTTTTTTGCCCACCAATTATCTGAGGAGCCTCTCAGCGTGCTCTCAATAGATGGGCCAAATCACACCCTCATATGGCCCCAAATTCATCTGCTATTAAAGATGGAGGGGGTCACCTCCTCTCACTGAGCTCAAGGACTGCCGGTAATCCAGGCTGA
Source organism: Borostomias antarcticus (assembly GCF_949987555.1). Classification (NCBI taxonomy): domain Eukaryota; kingdom Metazoa; phylum Chordata; class Actinopteri; order Stomiiformes; family Stomiidae; genus Borostomias; species Borostomias antarcticus. Next base: position 2,831,190 of record NC_140240.1, on the reverse strand, counting down.
ACGTGAAAGAGCGAGTCTGAACCCAGGTGTCTGAGGGGGTAATGGGGGCTGGCGTTGTTGTTGTTGTCGGGTGCTGCCAAGGCTAACCGAGGTCTGGGCCCAGAGCCTGGTGTCCGTAGCTGTGCCACCCCAGGCCTTTCTCCATTAGAATACATAATGCAAAGCTAGTCATTTGGAAGAGCTCCAGATCATGCTTTTCAAAACCCTTTTAGATAATTCGCAGCCCCGTCCCCCCTTACCGCACCCCCCCCCCTCTTTAAATCCCCGCCCTTGACCTCCCACCCCCACATCTATCCCTCCAATGACTTCCTAGCCCCCCCCCCACACACACACACACACACTTGGTGGTGACTGGTGCCTACCTAACCTCAGGCCAGCGCTGGGTCCCAGCTGAGGAGCTGGGGCAGCTGCCAACCACAGCCACTTCAAACCCCGGCCATCCGGATGATTGCGTTTGTCAAGCCGCCACTCCGCGTCAACCCGGCGCAGGTCTGATCATCGCAATTAGGCTGGATCTGAGATGCCTCTCTCTGCCACGGAGAGAAAGGAGAGGAGGGAAGGAGGGAGGAGAGAGGAGGGGCGCAGTGTGTCAGCGATGACAGTCAGGAAGCAGGTGGAAGGGCTCGCCACATTTTTTTGCATCCCAACGCAAAACAACCAGACGTCCAGCTTCATCAGAGCGAATATCGCGGACCGAACATATGTTCAAATCATGTTGGTGGAAGGAAATCTGAAGCATGTTGTGACTGATCTGTAGCCTCATTAATAAAAACATTTGCCTTATTGAATAATTCACACAATTTCAAATAACACCTGACAGAATAAAAATATATATTTGTGGGACCACAATTAGCCTACAAAATAAATGATCCATCCCCACACCCTGTCTTTTAGAACTAGTAGTGTTTTTATGCAAGCCTAATGGACCTGCCGATATGACCAGGTCTTTTAACACCAAGTTCTATTAGGAGTATTATGAACATATGGCCACTGGCTGACCCCAGGCTACACTTCAATAAAGGGACAATAAAAAAGCAATTATTGAGGACACAGAATGTGCTTCTGGAGGCCTTTGTGTAATAAAGACGGGTTTACTACATAGCTCAGGTACAAAGAAGACACTTCACTGATCACATAATAGTTCTAAACATTCCACAGAACTTAGCTCAATGGCCAAGGCTAATAATTTTAACCCCCTATGGCACTATGTATACTTGGTGATTAAGTGAAAATAGAAAACATTTAAAAAAGTGCACAGAGTACACAGTATGCAAATAATTGCAATTTGGACATAATTCAATGTTTGGAGGGTCGAATCAATATAGAAAAGTGTTCATTGGTTAGTTACATACCTAAACTAAACCCCTCATAAGGTCTTGAAAAGAGAGAGATAAGAACTAGCACTAATCTGACATTAATTTTGATATACTAGTATAACAGTATAAATAGAATGCATTACTAATACTGAGCTGAAAAAATATATTGTTCTTGCAGTGTACAAAATACATACAGATACAAATACAGATGAATACATAACTTAGACCCCATTTACACCTTGCGTTAAAGTCTCGTATCCAGATTGTATCTAGATAATGATTTAGCCTGATTACATTTACACCTGCCATTAATATGCGTTTCGAGTATCTTCAACCCGATCTGTTTGAGATCCGATCGACTCTGTCCAGCTGACAATCGAACGTCACATCCTGTTTGTGCTTGAATATTTTCGTCTGACCAAATTGAGAGTAGTGTCAACGGCTACCTATTTCTGCCCACGTTGATATGTGGATTAAAAACGCATTCCCATTTACACTTTTATTAAATGTGGTCGAAATGCGTCCCTGACCACCTCCGCAGGTGGTTTGGCCGATCGGATCGTAATTTTGGGCACATTTACACCTGTATTTTCATGTGGTTTAGCACGATCAGATCACCAAAAACGCATTTTAATGCCAGGTGTAAACAGGGTCTTAGGCATCGTCATTGCAATCATTAAATCAGTAATAGTCCAATTTGTAGCAGTGGCACAGGGATTCAGTTGTTCTTGGAGTTCCCTTCATTTTCCCAAATATGTGGTGCTACCTCCCCCTTGTGGTCACACACAAGCCATACATCAAAACATTCACCAGAAAGGTACGGTAGCCTAGCCATACAGTAGTTCTCTCATTCAAATCAATTGCTAATGGATAAAATGAGAGTCTAAAAAGGCGATAGCGGTGCACCTTTGGCCTGATTGGCATGCCCGACGATGCACCTTTGGCATGTCCTGTGGACAAAGCCTGTAATGTTCTACATGGTGCTCTGAGGGTTATCTGGCTGTCCTTAGGTTGGGCCGAGGAGGAAGAGTTCTGTCTTGTGTAGGGACACGGTCTTGTAGTGCGGCTTTCTGCTTCGGCCTGGCTGCCTTTCTTGTCTCATTTCTTGTTTCTAAAGGGTGCGGTCCTTTACCCAGTAGGAAGGGTTCCCATTCCGGAATCTTCTCCTCCACCGATGTCCAATAACATGTCTGGAACAGAGCAGGAACACTGCTTAAAGATCACCTCATTCTGCCCCTTTATTAACATCACTGCAGTGCATAATGTTGTGGGACAAAAGAAAAGATTCAGATTGGAATGAATGCATTTCCTGCATACAATTAATCTGTGCCCAATGAGGATCCCTTACCTCCAGAGTCAGGACATCAGGGTGGGGGATCTGTTGTCTTGTTCTAAGACGTTCCTCCAATACCTGCAAATCCTGGTGTGGAAGTAGAGATTTAGGAGTTGAAAAAATCGGTGCATCTGATGTTTCTTGAAAAAGGAAAAAAAAAATCTTCATATAATTTTTTCTATGATGTACATTTGAAAAACAGGGGTAACTTGTAACTTGTAAAACTTGTAAAAAGTTGTAAAGCTGTTACAGCATGCCCAGGGCAAGATTAGAACCCAGGTCTCTAGCTTGGGAGACGGAGACGCTGACAATTGCACCAATAGGGACGCCCGTATTCCTTTGTGGAGTAAATTTCATCAGCTACTCCACATTTCACTCATAGCCCTTTCCCACCAAAGGAACTCTGGTTCGTGAACCGGTTCGTTTCAAAATTCCTGGAACCTTTGTTCTGTCCAGAGAACGGGCCCGTGTTTCGACCAGTTTTGAGCCGAACCGTTGTACGTCAGCCCACGCCCATGATGTCGTCACGGTTCGCACTGAAAAACCTACTATTTTGTGGTGCCGGTTCGGAACCAGCTTTCGGTTTCCCGAACTCATTTCTTTTTGGTCAAAATGCTCGGAACCATTCAAAATTAGGTTTGCGAACCGGCACCGAACCGGTTCCCTCTTGGTGGAAAACGCCTATCAGTTGCACTCACTCCACGCCACATGACATTCGGGTCACAACACCAATACAGCCCATCTGTTTCGGCATGTCCAGGGCGGGGTTAGAACCACAGGGGTCTCCCTCTTGGGAGGCGGATGCGCTGACAGTTGCGCCAATAGACACGTCCCTCTTAAACTGTCAGTGCTCCTTTCAGGAGTGAGTTTCACCGAGTACTCCACGTTTCACTCAGTTACACGGGTCAACATATCGTCATATATTGTTAAAATATATAGATCGATGTCTAAATTAGCTACCCACTGAGCAAAGACACGTCTAAAAGACGTCTTTTAGATGTCTTTTTTGTCCTTTTCGGACGTCCAAAGACATCCAATTAGGAGCCAGAATCTTTTTTTTTTTAACGTTCAGATATTGAACCCGTTCTGCACATCCACAGACGTCTTAGAGGGGTCCAAGCCAGATGTTTGAATATTGAGGGGTCCAGCAGACGTACAAACGGGGTTCAGGACCGACGGACGTTATTAAGACGTGATCTGAACGTCTCCTTGACGTTGTGTGTTTGCTGGGTATCTTCATTGCTGGTAAACCGGAACGGGTACCTGTAGGAGCTGGGTGTTCCTCTCCTGGGCAGCTGGTGGCTGATGCTGCTGCAGCCTCTTGCTCTTCTGTTGTTCATAAAGACGCTCCATCTCTCGCAGCAGAACAGCCCTCTTCCCTAGACTAAGAAACAGTCAATTTAACACGTTCACTTGGGATAACGTTACTAGAAAGCTAATGGTGCGTTCGTTTGTGGTCGGAGGTGGCAAGTCGCAAGTGGCAAAATACCTACCTCCGACCTGTGTGCATTCGAGCTATATACCATTATATCAGTTACCTAGTTATATCTATATACCATTATATCACAGTTACCTAGTTATATCTATATACCATTATATCACAGTTACCTAGTTATATCTATATACCATTATATCACAGTTACCTAGTTATATCTATATACCATTATATCACAGTTACCTAGTTATATCTATATACCATTATATCACAGTTACCTAGTTATATCTATATACCATTATATCAGTTACCTAGTTATATCTATATACCATTATATCACAGTTACCTAGTTATATCTATATACCATTATATCACAGTTACCTAGTTATATCTATATACCATTATATCACAGTTACCTAGTTATATCTATATACCATTATATCACAGTTACCTAGTTATATCTATATACCATTATATCACAGTTACCTGGTTATATCTATATACCATTATATCACAGTTACCTAGTTATATCTATATACCATTATATCACAGTGACCTAGTTATATCTATATACCATTATATCACAGTTACCTAGTTATATCTATATACCATTATATCACAGTTACCTAGTTATATCTATATACCATTATATCACAGTTAACTAGTTATATCTATATAACATTATATCAGTTACCTAGTTATATCTATATACCATTATATCACAGTTACCTAGTTATATCTATATACCATTATATCACAGTTACCTAGTTATATCTATATACCATTATATCACAGTTACCTAGTTATATCTATATACCACTATATCACAGTTACCTAGTTATATCTATATACCATTATATCACAGTTACCTAGTTATATCTATATACCATTATATCAGTTACCTAGTTATATCTATATACCATTATATCACAGTTACCTAGTTATATCTATATACCATTATATCACAGTCACCTAGTTATATCTATATACCATTATATCACAGTGACCTAGTTATATCTATATACCATTATATCACAGTTACCTAGTTATATCTATATACCATTATATCAGTTACCTAGTTATATCTATATACCATTATATCACAGTTACCTAGTTATATCTATATACCATTATATCACAGTTACCTAGTTATATCTATATACCATTATATCACAGTTACCTAGTTATATCTATATACCATTATATCACAGTTACCTGGTTATATCTATATACCATTATATCAGTTACCTAGTTATATCTATATACCATTATATCACAGTTACCTAGTTATATCTATATACCATTATATCACAGTTACCTAGTTATATCTATATACCATTATATCACAGTTACCTAGTTATATCTATATACCATTATATCACAGTTAACTAGTTATATCTATATACCATTATATCAGTTACCTAGTTATATCTATATACCATTATATCACAGTTACCTAGTTATATCTATATACCATTATATCACAGTTACCTAGTTATATCTATATACCATTATATCACAGTTACCTAGTTATATCTATATACCATTATATCACAGTTACCTAGTTATATCTATATACCATTATATCAGTTACCTAGTTATATCTATATACCATTATATCACAGTTACCTAGTTATATCTATATACCATTATATCACAGTTACCTAGTTATATCTATATACCATTATATCACAGTTACCTAGTTATATCTATATACCATTATATCACAGTGACCTAGTTATATCTATATACCATTATATCACAGTTACCTAGTTATATCTATATACCATTATATCACAGTTCCCTAGTTATATCTATATACCATTATATCACAGTTACCTAGTTATATCTATATACCATTATATCACAGTTACCTAGTTATATCTATATACCATTATATCAGTTACCTAGTTATATCTATATACCATTATATCACAGTTACCTAGTTATATCTATATACCATTATATCACAGTTATCTAGTTATATCTATATACCATTATATCACAGTTACCTAGTTATATCTATATACCATTATATCACAGTTACCTAGTTATATCTATATACCATTATATCACAGTTACCTAGTTATATCTAGTGCATTCGAGCAACTGGGGGCTGAGAAACATATCCGAATTTGCGACGAGGAAGTGTGAGTTCATGAGGTGTTTTATTTAATCATTCCTAGTAGCAAGTCGGAATTTGCACCTCCCAGTTAGAAACGAACCACCATAAGTTAGGCTAGCTAACGAAGGTTAGAAAGTAGGCTAGCTAGCTAGTTAGCTAAGGTTAGAGCTAGATAACGTTATAGAAACAGAAAGTGTGCTCGTTAATACGTATGTGAACTGTTTGAGTCAACTATTTAACTCACATTTCTTCGTGTTTCCTGCTCAGTTCAACTTCTTCAGATGGAGCAAGGTTACGAGCCATGATGAGACTATAGGCTGTCGTAGCAGCTTCCATCTGTCCTGCAAGTGCGTATCCATAGAAACATCCCAGAACGGAAGTGATGGCATGTGACCGAACTGTATGGTCCCCCCTCCTCTCTCTCTCTCTCTCTCTCTCTCTCTCTCTCTCTCTCTCTCTCTCTCTCTCGAACTGTATGGTCCTCTCTCTCTCTCTCTCTCTCTCTCTCTCTCTCTCTCGAACTGTATGGTCCTCTCTCTCTCTCTCTCTCTCTCTCTCTCGAACTGTATGGTCCTCTCTCTCTCTCTCTCTCTCTCTCGAACTGTATGGTCCTCTCTCTCTCTCTCTCTCTCTCTCTCTATCTCTCACACACACACAGTTGGCATTGATGCTTTTGAACACTAACCTTCACTTCTATCTATCTATCTATCTATCTATCTATCTATCTTTTTTTTTTTACAGCAAATAATTACAACTTACGCCACTGGGAGTAATTAATGAAATTGATTCCTCTTTTCATTTAACATAATGAATTCCCAACTCTTGTATTTTATAGGCAGGCGCGATCTGGTAGGTATTTTCAAACTGAGTGATAGATAACGAAGGATGCTATTAATCCCATATTGCTGACTCAGCTAGATGCTGATAGAGGTCTCAGGCAACAGCACACAATTTCCATAAAGTACATCAAAACTCATATTTTATTTATGTATAGCAATACAATGTACATATTAAATAACACTATAATAGAATGCTTTGATATAGCTTTCAACAAAACAAAACTTAATGTTTTCCTCTTTTTTCAGGCTGCAAAAAGGAAGCGACCTGTTCAAAATGAGTCAATGAGACAAAATTATTCAGTGACTTACTGAGAGCTATTCTATTGCACATTTGACAACAGAATATCTCAAAATTAAGATTGAAATAAAGTAACAACAATAATATCACAATCACTGCCTGCAAGATAATGAGAGGGGAGGACTTGTATTAGAATGTGATGTAAACCACTAGCTCAATGCACAGATACTTGTTTTCCACGTTTAACCACTAAAGCAATGCAATTACGGAGCTGAAAATGAGAGAGAGAGAGAGAGAAAGCTTTATATGAAAATATAAACTTCTATGATTATATACCCTAGATACAACGTTTCCAGAGCATGGTTGGTTATAGGAGCAAAATAATTTGTACAATTGGACTGTGTGTGTGTGTTTGTGTGTGAAATGTTTGAGTGAGGTTAGTGATGGGATCAGTCAGGATAAATGAGGCTTAGCAGTAAAAACAACGAAACAAAGCAGTAAAAACAAGTATTAGTGCTCTTAAGAGAAAAATGGAATGAAATACAGGGACGAAAGTTCTTTTTATTTCGTTTTTTGTTTTTTTTTACCCCAAATGTTGGAGAGTTTTAACATATGTGCCTCTTGAAAATACATGGGTGAGAAAAATGTGTGTTTCGGAGCAATCTCTCCACTTAATTATGTTTACCATGAATTAGATTTTTTGTGTGTCTTTTTCCCTAAACAGAGAAGTGGATACCGTACAACTGCAAAAAGCACTTCCAGAAACTGATCTGCTGTGGTGGATAAGAGCTGTGGATATGACACAACATAACTAAAAGATGCCCCCAGAGAATAAAGCCCATCTGGCTCCAACTCTGTCATATTTATCTTTACAGAAATGAGTTCAAGTCTTTGGTAAAAGTTAAAAAATCATGATATCCCCACTGTTTAGCTGTCATAACTGAACATAACTGACAGCATGTTCTAATAGCATGACATTGTGCTGTATAATGAATTCACATTTTCTTTCAAATGTAAATTTCACTCATTTTAAGTAAGGATCTACTTATGAAAATGACCATGTCCTGATATGAGGGTACTGTAGTGTGTGGTGTGAACAGTTGGGTGAATGACAGTGAATGTACATTGCTCTAGGACTCTAGAAAGTCATTCTGTCCTTGCTTAGGCCACAAAACTCCAACCACACGTCCTCCGGAGCAAAACCTTACAAAAGTCATACAATCATATCACTCTCTCTCACTCACTCACTCACTCACTCACTCACTCACTCACTCACTCACTCACTCACACACACACACACACACACACACACACACACACACACACACACACACACACACACACACACACACACACACACACACACACACACACACACACACACACAGTCCAGAAATAGTGAGTAATATAAATTATGTGCACGCGGTCTTGTGACGCGTGAGCCCACTTCCAGGGTAAACAATCTGAATGCAGAGATTTTCACTCAGATTGTTGTTAAAAAACAACAACTCAGCATTAAAGATTTGACTGAAAGAGACACAATTTGACTGAAACTAAAACATGTTTTTTTTCTGAAACAAAGGCCCTATTAATTTGTTTTGACGGACTTGTTTGTGTATTTATGCAGATGTGTTGTTCATTGATTAGCAGCATAGTGAGAGAAGGCCGGTGAGATGTAGCCAGTGTGAGGACAGACTGGTCGGACACTAGAGAGTGTGGGTCAACTGTGGATCAAGCCTGGGTTGGAAACTGGCCTCAAACAGGTCATGACAAAGGACATCTACAAAATCACAAAGTTATAATGATAAGGATATATTCATATATGTTTATATATTTCCATACATTAAAAAAGCATAATATGAATCATACAAAGAAATAAAAAGTTCACAGTAGCTGTTATGATACCACCTCCAATATTCAAATATGAGTTCAAATTTGCTTATAGCCTAAGACGTGTAAAGAAAAACAGGCTGATGATATATTAAACAAAACACAAACCCCTAATGCTTGATTTTTGCAGCAAAAAGAAAGAGTGGTATTAATTATATGGATATGTGGTGGAGTTTTACTGCAGTGAACCTTGGTTTAACAGCATTTGATATGGACAGGAGCCATGTTTTTCTGCTCTCCCTGCTCCTGCTCAAGTCAGCCAGTAGGGGGCGAACGGAACAATGTTTTTTTTCTTACTGTATAGCAGTTGGATAAGAGGGCTTCGCTTTGTCATGGAATGTGTAAATCAGAGCTTGAGTGTAGAAGAACATAGTCGATCAGCTTAGTATAGGCAGTAACACTGACATTGTGTAGGCTAGTGCAAACAAGGAAAGACAGAAAAGTGTTTTTCATTGTTGTGAACTCAAAAACGCAGGTGCAAACATTCAGTAGGGTAACATTAAGACATAAAATGGCGAAAAAATAAATATCAAAAACTTTTATCAGTGTAAAAAAGTAATCAGGTTATTCATTTAACCAAGAGTCTGGCAAAAAAGGCCTCAAAAAGTCTTGTCTTATATAGTCCTTGACGTTTTACAAAGTTAAGTGCCTTGCTCTCAGCTTTCCTCACGGGCTCCTCTGGACCCCTAGGAACTCTTCTGGACCCCCAGGAACCTCCTTCACACAAGAGACTCCATACTCTCGGCCTGGTCCGACTCATCTGACATGGAGGCCATGGTGCCATTTCTG
>NC_140240.1:2808725-2811225 GCF_949987555.1 Borostomias antarcticus | reverse complement strand
CTTTCACCGGGCAATTACCCAGCATGCACCGCGGCAGAACCGGCAGGAGGAACCACCGCCGGGCAGGGAACCGCGGCCCCGGGCCGGAGCAGAGTACGGCCTCGCGGAGAACCGCGGGTTCTGGTTCCGCTGTTCGTTGGACGCGCGGGGTTCCGTCCCGACGCGGGAAGGCGGGGGGGGGGGGGGGTCGGGTAGCCTACCTGCAGTGGACGAGCATGGGCCCCATGTCGGGGGTCTGGGGGTCGGGTAGCCTACCTGCAGTGGACGAGCATGGGCCCCATGTCGGGGGTCTGGGCGTCGGAGGAGCGGCGCACGAAGGTCAGGACGGGGAGGGTGTACTCCGGGACCCCCATGTCGGGCCACTGGGTGTAGTGGTACTGGACCACCGTCCTCTCGCTCTGCCGGCCCTTGGGGTTCCCCTTCTGGCCCTGTGAAGAGGGGGGGGGAGGGGGGGGTGGCGGGGGACAGTCGGATGAGGGGGGGGAGGAGGAAGAGGGGACAGGAAATGGGCGGGACGGAGCACAAACAAGAAAGAGGGGATGAGTGTGAGTCTGAGGCGCTGCTAGAAATTCGGGACCCTGTGAAAGACTATAATATTGTGGCCCCCAGTGGTTTTACGGGGCCCCTGTCAGTGCAGGGCCCCTTGGAATCAGCTGTGCCGTTGGCCGACATGGACGCTCACCTTTTTTACTTTGGTGTTGCGGACGGTGAAGCGTCTCTGCGTGTAGCAGGCGTGCACTTTGGTGCTCTTGAGCGTCACCACGATGTTGCCGTACTCCTCGCTGTTCTCCGTGGGCCAGTACTGGTCACACTTCCTCTGCAGGGGACACGAGACAGACACACGACTCAGCCTCGAGGCCCGGGGAAGCGCCGGAGGAACCGGCCGGAGGAACCGGCAGGAGGAACCAGCAGGAGGAACCGGCTCTACTGGATCTTAATCAGGATCTAACATCTGCCGTGGAAGCGGACATGTGATGTGTGCTGCGATGTGTGAAGCGCAGGGAGGTGTGTTTGTGTGTGTGTGTGTGTGTGTGCGCATTTAGCGTATCCAAAAATGTGTGTGTGTGTGTGTGTGTGTGTGAAGTTTCTGAACCAGCTTGATGAATGATTAAAAGGCAGAGGTCTCGGGTGAGCGTGGGCCCCCGTCCTTATGGGAGGGGCCGATGTACCGAGGGGCCGATGTGTCGAGGACGACTCACCCTCCCCTTCTCCACCAGGTTGGTGATCATGACGATGATGCTCGTGTTCTGCTCCCAGACCATCCTCCAGAAGTCCTCGAACGTGGACTTGAGAGGCCCCTGGGCCGCGATGTAGGCCTTGGGCTTGTTATAGCCCTGGAGAGAGGGGAGGAGCAACCTTCAGCTAATAAACGACACACACACACACACACACACACACACACGCACGTGCACACGACAGATGGCCTGTAACAGAACGTCAACACTTACATCCACGTAATTGGCGTTGATGTAGTCACTGTGTTTGGAGTCTTTCCCCGCTAGGGGCCGTAGCTTCACTCGACTGTGGTCATCTGGAGGGGAAGACAGGGAGACATGTCATTGTGTGTGTGTGTGTGTGTGTGTTTGTTTGTTCTGTGTGTGGGTGAATGCCACCCCCGAGGACTACCCTACGATGTGTGATGACAGGGGTGCTATGTGAGTCCGTAACCCCGGGTGATCTGGGGGTTGACGGCGCATGGCGTGCGATCCGGTTAGCGCTACGTGTGTCACGCCGCCGCCGCCGCCGCCAGAGTACTCACACGCCATTATGTTGATGTAGCGGTTCTTGTGCTTGTTGTCTGGGTGGTTGGAGTGCTCCGACGTGATCTTCATGTCCGCCGTACATCGCTGGACCTCCTGTGGACAACACACACACACACACACACACACACACACACACACACGATCGGAACGTCAATCATAGTAGGGGTCAGGGAAATACTATACAAGTGTGTGTGTGTGTGTGTGTGGGGGGGGGGGGTGTATATCTCATGTCAGTGCATACTATACACAAGTGTGTGTGTGTGTGTGTGTGTGTGTGTGTGTGTGTGTGTGTGTGTGTATATCTCATGTCAGTGCATCTCACAGCCTACTGGAGGGATTGAAGAGGGCATCTCTGTCGCGCCAGCTGTCTGAACCCTACCCCTGGTTGTCACTTCCTCCAAATCAGAGCAACTCTACATCTCTCCCTCTGCATCTCTCCGTCTCTCTCTCTCTCTCCTCTCCCTCTCTTTCCTCCCCTCTCTTGCGTAGTGCTGTCATTATTGAGCTCATCGCCACGCAAGCGTCCCCAAAACTCAGATCACTCTTAAGCCCAAAGCTCATGGCAAGTGACCGGTGACAAGAAGAGTTCTGCGATAATGAGAGACATTCTTTGAATATTGAATTTCTGTTTGGAACCAGGGAGAGCACGCGGGACACTGCTGTTACCTGCTTGGCAACAGTCGCACAGATGGAGCTGAAGTCAATTTTCCAGGCCACCAGACTTTGACAACCAGCAT
>NC_140240.1:2788725-2803725 GCF_949987555.1 Borostomias antarcticus | reverse complement strand
GTCACCCAACTCTTGGGGGGGGGGGCAGCTAAATGGTGGTTGTGGGGGTCAGAGGAGAAGACGAATGAGGTAAATCTGTCGTAACAGCTCCCGTAGGAGCCACACTAGGTTTATTGAGACATGCGGGGGTTGAAGAGGGGTGGAATGGTCCATCGCAGGCACGCACGCACAAACACACACACACACACACACGCACACACACACGCACAGCATCTGCAGCTACTTAAAGAGAACTGGCAACACAAACAAAGACTTAAATCTCTGACCAAATGATCCTGGCATTAGATAGGAGATGTCGTTAACTAAAGCACCGACTAAAACCATCCAAATCCCTCTGTTCACCCCCCTTAGCGCCTGCCTCATAAAACATGAGCACATGCAAACTGCCGGATGCATATTCAACCACGCAAATTGCACCAATCGCCTCTCCTCACTGTATGCACAGCGTACAGTTTGGAGGCTAAATGGGAAGGTCAGATATTTCATACATATTTAGTGGAAAATGAATCCAGGTCTAATTGGCGAGAAGCTGTGAGACTCTTTGTTGGCCCAGGATCTCTTCAGGTCTCCACACTCTGGCGAGAACATCGCTGCTTTTCTGAGTTTCTAAGTTCTCAGCCGTAGTCCTGTGACCTGCGACCCCGCTGGGATCACAGCGTGGGCTGCTCTTGTTCTGCAGCTAACACACCAGCTTCTGAGCGTCTACCTTAAGGATTAAGTCAGGTTTGGGGTGCCCGGTAGCTCACCGGGTAAGGCGCGCCCCATATGAAGGCTAGTCCTTCGCGCGGCGGACCCGGGTTCGATTCCCGGCTCGGGTCCTGTGCCGCATGTCCTCCCCTCTCTCTCTACCACATTTCCTGTCTCTCTCAAACTGTCCTGTCCCATTAAAAAAAGCTGAAAAGCCCTAAAAAATATCTAAAAAAGAAAGAAGGAGTTTAGGTTTAGATGGAACATTCGGATAAAACAGCCGCAACGAGAGTTCTAGAACACACCTCTCAGCCTTCATGGAATCAATGATTCGAATTAAAAGAAACACTGGACTGTAAAAGACCCAGGTGACAGATTGCCCAACCAACATGACTCGTATTGACTGTTTGATAAGCCTGATGACACATTTCCTGTGGATGACTCAGGAGATGGACTTATCTGGACTCAACGCTCCTCTCTCTTATCCCCACACGGACATGAAGTATTTACTGCACAGCGTTAGTCCTCTTATCTTTACTTCATTGTTCTGGTCAAAATGACCCCATGGTCATATTTCCTTATGTAGAAGGCAATGTTCTCTGTCACATCAGCTTTTAAGCACTGAAATAGCCAAAAAATAATACATGCTCAATCACTACAATAGTCTCCAAAGCTTTGTACTGTACCTGCCAATGCTTCGCTCGAACGCCGAATCTCTTGAGCGAAAGGGATTGTGTTAAGCAGAAGCCATCCTGCGGCCACCTTCTTTCTAGAGGGACGAGACACTCTCCCTGCTGTCCCTACGAGCCTCCCTCTGTGCCACGCCGTGCTGAGCTGAGCCGTGCCAGCTTGGCGCTGCCCTGAATAGGTGGGCATATCGAGCGGAGCTCTGTGTGCCACGGACCCTTCTGTGTGCCAATCCTAACTGATTTGGACGCTTGAGGCAGCGTCTGGGAACTGGAGAGAGATGTTGGGCATGCCAGAGTAGCTCAGTCTGCATGCCCCTCAACTTCTCAAGAGAGTGTGTGTGTGTGTGTGTGTGTGTTGTGGTGGAATTTCAGGATTCTAGCTAGAATATTCCATAAACTGTGAGAATGACTGACTAGCCCCTAGGTAGTTAACTGTAACAAGTTTCTATGGGGGCAACTCCACCCTGCTTAAGTGAGAGCCTAAAGACAATGAGAATGCCTCCTATAGTCTGCACATCTCTAATTGGGCTTTGCAGGACAAAGAGAGCTATGCTATCCTGTATTCTAATGAAGGCTAATTCTCTGGTAGGAATGTCAGTTTTTGGGCATGGCTGAGTATCTGTTCTATGTGTGACACACCCTCTTTACGACACCTTTCTCTTATGCATGTAAAATGGTGAAAACCTGTCTCCAGGAAGATGGAGGGCAGTGAGTCTCACAAGGGGGCTGCGTTCCGAATCGCATACTTCTACTACTTACTACCAGTACCTACTACAGCTGCCCTTAGAAAGTACGTACTTTGCAAGCAGTAGGCATCCAATTGGGACGTACTACCTTGTCATAACATTGCGCCTTGAAATTTGCCCACATCCAGCTTAGGTCCAGCACATCTATTGGTGTTGTGGGGCAGTGGTCTTCTCTCCCTTCCGAAACCCTAGTCAAATCTCCCTCAGGGCCATGAGAAATGTGCCGTGTCTGGTTACCTGTCTGGCTTCCTGTCTGGCCTCCTGTCTGGTCGCCTGTCTGGCCGGCTGCCTGTCTGGCCTCCTGTCTGGCCTCCTGTCTGGTCGCCTGTCTGGCCGGCTGCCTGTCTGGCCTCCTGTCTGGCTGCCTGTCTGGCCTCCTGTCTGGCCTCCTGTCTGGCCTCCTGTCTGGCCTCCTGTCTGGCTGCCTGTCTGGCCGTCTGTCTGGCTGCCTGTCTGGCCTCCTGTCGAGCTGCCTTTCTGGCCTTCTGTCTGGCCTCCTTTCTGGCCTCCTGTCTGGCCTCCTGTCTAGCCTCCTGTCTGGCCGCCTGTCTGGCTGTCTGGCCTCCTGTCTGGCCTCCTGTCTGGCCGCCTGTCTGGCCTCCTGTCTGGCCTCCTGTCTGGCCTCCTGTCTGGCCTCCTGTCTGGTTGCCTGTCTGGCCTCTTGTCTGGCCGCCTGTCTGGCCGACTAACGCAGGTCGGGAGATGTGGCTTAAACACACGCGTGCGCATGCGGGTGCGTGGGATCGTTCAACAGAAGGGTGCTGACTAGTGATTAGGGGATATGACGCCGTTAATTAAATGTGTTCAAATATAAATAATGTAAAACATGTCATGGACGTGTCAAGTCCTGGGGGAATGTTTGTAAGATGTCATTGTGGGATTTGTTTTAAGCCCGGAATCCTGATTGGCCAGTTTGACCAGGGTGGGCGTGAACTTGAAAGAGACACCTGTGACAGGTGTTGGGTGTCCTTCATGGCGTGAAGGAGGCTGTATTGTTTAACATTAAAAGGGGAATTAAGTTTGTTCAGACCGAGAGAATGTTCTCGGTTTTGTGCTTTTGTTCAATCTGGCGAATAGAAATAAAAAAAAACAAGCTTGTGCTACATATCATTTCCCCTTGACAACACTTTGGCCAGCTACACCGCCCCCACACCAGACCATAACCATACTTTACAACAAGAGTAACCACTGATTTCACACACACACACACACACACACACACACACACGCACACACACAGTAATGGAAAAACACCGCAGAAACCGTGACCCTCTCGCAACCCTGTCTATCGCAAGACCAGATGTCAATTCAAAGAGGCTTTTATTCATTAAATACAATCAACGACAATCAAAGCTTTGTTCCAGTCCGGTCCTGTTCGGATGTTCTCATATGAGACAGAGACCTTATTATATGTTCACATTTTATAACATGTCTGGTCCGTGCTTTCGCCCCATACGTAATCATGGGCTATTTCTGTGCAGCGCTTTTACAGCACTTTGGAATGTATAACAGGGGTCTGACGAAGAGGAAGAGGAAGGTGCTCTCTGGGCCTGAGCCTGTGATGAAGGTTGGCTGAGCCAAACGGACAAACGGACTGCCCCCCCCCCCCCCCCCCCCCCCCCCACACACACACCCCCACAGCGGCAGATTGAATCCTGCACTAACCGTGCATGTGAACGTATTAATACCAGACCCACAGTGCACCTGGTCAAGCACATCTGTATGCTGTCAAGGCAACCGCTCTGACCTTGAAGCCTCCGACGCATTCCCCCTTCACACGCTACTGTAATCTCCGCACAAGCCCTCTGACGTACCCGCGTGCTTATGGATTTTCCATCGTCATGAGGTGCTTATGTCGGTGAGGGAAGCCGCTGGTTAACGGCAAGATTATATGTTATCTCCTCCCCCTTTCAATCAATACGCTTTTCAATACAAACGAGTGATAACCCCAACGAGTGATAATCCAGTGGCGATTGTTGCCGAGCGTCGCGCCTATACATCCCGACAGGTGGTTGGACGCTGTGTATCGAGCTGTCTCACGTGATGTGTGCTCACTGAGTGCCTACTGTATGAGCGTGTGTGTGTTTGTGTGTGTGTGGCGAGTGTTATGTGTACAGACTGTGCATTATTGATGCTCGCAGAACTCCTCTGTAACCAGAGACGAGCAGGCCGGTGGGGCTCCGCCTCCGTGACCCCACCTGACCCCTGAGTGACAGCGACCTTGACCAGTACCTGGGATAGGGATGACGGGGATGCTCTCATTTGGCACCACTCTGGGGGAATTACTGTCCTCCACGTAGAAATGAGCCGTCTGGAAACATCTCCTGAGAGAGAGAGAGAGAGAGAGAGAGAGGGAGAGAGAGAGAGAGAGAGAGAGAGAGAGAGAGAGAGAGAGGAGGAGGGAGGGAGGAGAGAGAGAGAAAGAGAGAGAGAGAGAGAGAGAGGAGAGAGAGAGGGAGGGAGAGAGAGAGAGGAGAGAGGGAGGGAGAGGGAGAGGGAGAGGGAGAGGGAGAGGGAGAGGGAGAGAGAGAGGGAGAGGAGAGGGAGAGGGAGAGAGGGAGGGAGAGAGAGAGAGAGAGAGAGAGAGAGAGAGAGGGAGAGAGAGAGAGAGAGAAGGAGAGAGAGAGGGAGGGAGAGAGAGAGAAGGAGAGAGAGAGAGAGAGAGAGAGAGAGGGAGGGAGAGAGAGAGAAGGAGAGAAAGAGAGAGAGAGGGAGGGAGAGAGAGAGAGAGGGAGAAGGAGAGAGAGAGAGAAGGAGAGTCAGTCTCACATTAGGAGTGTGAAGTTCAGATCGTGTTTGTGTTCCTCTACAGGTGACGATCCCCGGTATGTAAACACAGATGGTTCAGGAGAGGCTTGAATGGATCAAGGAGGTGGACTCTGAACTTCTTCTAGCACACACACACACACACACACACATACACACACACACACACACATACACAAACACACACACACACACATGCGCGCGTGCACACACACACACACACACACACACACACACACACACACACACACACACTGTGGTGGAAAAAACTGTTAACCTAACAAGTAACCTAATTTTCAGATGCAAACACTAGTTTTAATCAAACTCTGCCGAGGGTGAAGGTTTTACAAGCATGACAACAAAGTTGTCAGTGAAAAGTCTCCCTGAAAAGTAATGATTATCAGACAATTCAACTGTGTTTTATAGTATAGTATGTAAATCTCATAACTGAACAATTTTCGAGTCTGGGTTACCCATAGATTCACCCATAGATTGCTCTTATCCACGATGCATTCATTCATTCCACTCAACCTGTGATGGAAAATACAGCATAAACGAGTCCTCTTCTAACCCCGCACAGACCAGATGTTGAATCTAAGAGTTTTGATTCAATTTCTATATATGACCATAAAATACAATCAAAGCTCTGTTCCTGTCCTGTTATGACTATGTTTGGTCATTGTTAGCAATCAACCTTTCACCCATCCTGGAGGGTCTTGAGTGCTACCATCGTTAATGCGATTACAAAAATGCTGATACACATGATATCAACCACAGAGCAAGTTCACATTCTCCCACAGCGCCCGCACAGCTCAGACCGTGCCAGAGTCCAGACATAAACTATTTGGACTTCGGAATCCTCCGTTTTGAAAGTTTGAGATTTGGAGCCGAGCATATTTTGTCTAAGTGCACACACAGAGAAGACAGATGAGTCTAGACTAAACAAAGACCTCTGGGGAAGAATATAGCCGACGCACATCGCTGCACGTCCGCCTCCTCACCTATCGCTGTGTTGAGACTAGTCTAACGGATCCTCTTGTTGGAAAAAGTCAGTTTCGATGTGTGAACTCGGAAACTCCAAAACCTTACAGTTGCTGGAAGTAGCCGAGCGAGAAGGAGAAGGAGTGCCTCTTAGTTTCTCCTCAAAGACAACACTTTTGATGAATGCACCCAAAATCCAGTTCCCCACCGAGGGGATCATGGCTGACAGATAGAGGGCAGGAAGAAAACAAATCAATATGGTACTGGGAACAGGCTCTCTCTCTCTCTCTCTCGGTTACAAACGGAGCCTTTCCTTCCTGGGAAAGAGGACTTACTGATTGTGTGTGTGTGTGTGTGTGTGTCCTAACTCTACCTGTTGTATATGACGAAGGTTCCGTTTTTCAGTGAGTGTGTACGTGTGAATGTGTGTGTCCTCCTCCCACCTGTCCCAGTTGAACAAGTGTGTGTGTGTGTGTGTGTTCTTCCACTCTCTAGACTCTAATGGAGGTACACTTCCTATTCTGCCATGTGTGTGTGTTCTGCTCCTACCTGTCACAGCTGAACTAGAGAATGTGTGTGTGTGTGTGTGTGTGTTCTCTAATGGAGGTACAGTTCCTATGCTGCCATGTGTGCGTTCTGCTCCTACCTGTATTTGATGCAAAGCAGAGAGCAGAGCTTGTTCATCCTAGAGAGGGCTAGACAGGAGTGGAGGGGAGGGTGGGGAGGAGGAGAGGAGGGGGAGGGTGGAGGGGAGGAGAGGAGGGGGAGGGTGGAGAGGAGGAGAGGAGGGGTGGCCTAAGCTAGCAGCGTCTGCATGCTGCCGGTACTGAGACCAACGGAGAGAGAGAGACGGAGTGGTGGAGGGAGGGAGGAGAGAGAGAGAGAGAATATCCCTGCCCTATCTACCCTTACAAGGCATGGGAGGGGTTGTCTCTCTCTCTCTCTCTCTCTCTCTCTCGTCTACAACGGGCTTGACTGGCCTGATCTCTGACCAACCGTGGCCTATGGGAGGGGTCGGTGTCCGCTCGCAGCCAATGTGGCGACGGCGGGGGAGGGGCTAGGGTGTAACATGAGGGTCGGGCCCCTAAGCTTCGCTCAACCACAATAGGATTAGAATTACCCAACACTCCCCTCCCACAGGCCTGACACCTGCCGCTGCCCCTGAGAGATCTCTGTCCGCCCGACAGCCTGCGTGTGTGTGTGTGTGTGTGTGTGTGTGTGTGTGTACGCATGCATGTGTGTCTCAATAGATCCTTCACAGTGACAGGTCCCCTGGGGCTATGTGGGTAGCGTGTGGGCGGTTGTCATCATCTAGACAACATCTCTGTCACATGCGTGCACACACACACACACACACACACACATACACACACACACACACACACACACACACACACACACACACAGTTGTCCAAACTCCAGTGATTTTCTCTGTCTCCACTGCAGTCAGGTTATCCATGCAGGGCTTGTTGAGCCGAGTCTCGGGGCTTCTGGGTAGAACCCAACCAACCAACCAGGATAATCTCCCCCAGCCTGCTGCTTCTGTCAGCCCAGTCAGGATGCTGTCCTGCTGCCATATGGATGGAGGGATGACTGGATACAGTCTAATCTCTGGTTCACTGTCAGCGGCTGTCTTTTATCTCCATTCCCCTAATGGTGACTGATCCTGGTTCCGGGGGAAATTTCCTTTCCAGCTTCCACGTGCTCGTCACACGCCCCCTTGTGATCACAGACGGTACTGCACTCCCACTCCCCCCTGGGTACAACCTCACATTACATTAAGGGGTGGCTGTATAGCTCAGGAGGTAAAGCGAGTCGTCCAATGATCGTAGGGTTGGCGGTTCGAATCCGGGCTCCTCCTGACTACCTGTCGAAGTGTCCTTGGGCAAGACTGAACCCCAAATTGCTCCCAATGAGCAGGCTAGCACCTTGCATGGCAGCTGCCGCTATGTGTGTGTGAATGGGATAAAGGCGCTATATACGTGCAGTCCATTTACGATTTATTTTTTTACCATTTAGTGAAGTGAAGAATAGCAAACTAAAAATACAATAGGTGCTTAAAGGATTAACATGGTCATTTTCACTTTTTTTGAGTTTGAACGTGCTATTTGCACAATAGGACATAGAAGAAACACAATAAAAACATTAAATATATCCGTTTTGTCGTTTTTGAGAAACTGGAAGCGTAACATTTTCAGTCCAATTTGACTCGGGGTAAAAATACTCCGAATTCGTGACGTTTTTCCCATTCTTGGCGTCACCCTAAAGTTTGAAAAACCCTCCTCCACTCCCCTGCACCCGCCTCCAACAGAAACCTGTCTGCCTCCCGCACCTGCTGTCTTTGCGCCGTTTCACCATCTATCGAACACGGTAAGGCAGCTCTGAACCCTTTCTCATCTTGAGAACAATTGAATAGTTGCAGTCTCAATGATGACCACCTCTTATTTTAATATAATTTGTACATTTTATAGTCCTAATTGTATTGGTGGTTGTCATACAAATTGGGAAGTTTTTAACCATGATCGTGTCTGATTAGTAGCCAACCTAGCTAATGTTAGATAAACGAACCATAACGTTAGCTGTAATTGGCAACAGTTTTTAAAAAGCTGTCTGATCCAGCTAGCTATCTGTCTTTATCCAGCATGTTGATGTTAGCTAGCCTAATGTTTGGAATGTCAGCTAGCTGTGTTAATTATCCTAGCATGCTAAGTTAGCTCTCAATGCATTTGCTTTTGGTAACGTTAGCCGTCCTGTGCAATGGCAGAGACACAGCGCACCATGATACTGTACTCTTCCCTGGCATAAAATCTACTTGCACCAGGTGCAAACTGTGCTGTAAGGTTTCCGAAGCGATAGCCTACCATAACTGTTGTGAGCGTGCTTGTATATAGGCCAATACAATAGGCAAAGTTACGAAGTCAAAGTTGGATATAAGTCAGTTTGTCTCCACAAGAATCTCCCGATTATCTCTCGCTCAAACTTAATTCGATATAATTTAAATTTACTGATAAATAGCCTATTGTTGTAATTTATGCTGTTTTGCATATGCAAAATATCGATGCTATTACTAATCGCTTTTATAATTTGTCCCCTTTTCTTGTAACCAGATCACTACATTTCCAATACTGGGACTCGGGAGGTCCAGGTCTCTTCAGGGCTCTGGAGGTGTGCAGGTCCTGGAGGGCAGGTTGCAGCCAATGTCACCTAATGATATTATAAATATGTTACAACACCCCCTGTTTTATGAGAAAGTAGTCTATGTCTTAATTTAATGTCATGTTGTATGCGCAACAATTACCTCGGAAAATAAAGACGTAGTCCTACAGTACCCGTGCGGGTTTTTGTCATTTATTTATTCTCACATTGAGATCTTAACTTGATCAAACACCTGTGTACTGAATCGTTTGTCCTAAGGTCTTGTATTGCAGCGTTGTGATGCGCATATAGAGGCTATTGTGCAAAAATTATGACTACATTTCAGGGTGGGTGGAGGTGAAGATATTAAGTCAAGTTATTATGTTCCTTTCATAATTTACAACTCCAAATAATTGTAATTCTGCAAAACATTCTTAAAGTTGTGTAAACCTTATCATCACTGTGGCATCTGCTCCACATAATGTTGATCATCCCAGCACCTCGATCCGACCCAACTTCAGGAAGCATTGCGCATTTTGGGATTAAACAGCTCCAGTAGATATATTATATTATAACCAGAGGGCATTACAATAACATTCAAAACGAGATCTATTGACTGCATGACCTGTTAGTCTCCAGACTCCGGAGTAGGCTATACCCCTTGACCGCTGCGCTCACGGAGTCGTGGTGCACGGCCCGCTATCTCTCCAAACGCATGCAGTCTCCCACATAATTCGGGGTAGGATAAGTAGGCTACATGTAGGCTACATCCTCTCCCCCTTTCTGTAAAGCGCACATTGTGTTGCCTTTGTATATGAAACAAGCTATAATGATTGAATTGATCTGACTAATAATCAGTTATTGCGGTGGTATTCCACTCAATTCCTTTATATCACCACAACTGACAGATGTTCCCAGAACAGTAACGTTTCAGTGTTCAACTGGCTTTGTTGGACACCTACTAAGATAAATAACGTTAGACTGGTGAACAATGCGGATTTTATGTCGGTTTCACAGCGCAAATGATCTGTCTTCTGGTAAGACCCACAGTTGCAATTATTTGACTAACTAGGTCTATACTGTTCGTAGCTGGCTGAAAGCTAGTCTAATAGCCCAAGCCTCCAAGCTTGCGTGGCCGGCTGCAGGGTGCTTTTCCTCTGTCGCGGGGGAGACGTGTCGTCGTTATACTTTTATCGTACTTTTCCCAAATTGGCCTAATGCAAATTCGAGGATACGGCCTGTTAGGTAGCGTGTATCTTTATAATGTTTGGGGGTTAATATAATATTAAGGACTTTGTAAATGCCCCTGGTTAGCAGCTAGAAAAATGGCTATTGATCTGGCTGTTGCGCGATCTAGCTCTTGTGTTGTTTAGCTCGGAGCGGTGGTAGCTATGGTAACGGGGCACACGCCTGTCAATCATAATGATTCCAGTTGGTCATTTGCTCAGAGAACTGTCAATCAGTTGTAATGAATCACGCCCAGTTTTGAGTGAGTGAACTTTTTGAGTGGCAGATTCAGACCTCTAAAAACATGTTTTAAAAGAATTTGTATGGATGAATTCTGAAATAGTTAAACACATGTGTTTTGTTGTTGCCTAAAGATACCTGGAAAGTGTTATATTGAACCACCATGTTAATCCTTTAAGAAGAAGGGTCCTGGTAGTACTTAATGAAGAGGTGAGTTTTGAGCCTGCGGTGAAAGATGTCTGCTCTTAGCTCAGTGGGCAGCTCATTCCACCACTGCGGGGCCAGGACAGAGAAGAGCCGTGACCGCATCGATCGACCGCAGGGGGCCTCGGAGTGACGGGGCAACCAGTCGCCCCGAGGTAGCAGAGTATGGTGATCGAGGGGGGGGGGTGTAGGGTTTGACCATGGCCTGGAGGTAGGAGGGAGCTTTTCCTTTCATTGCCCTGTAGGCTAGTAGCAGAGTTTTAAACTGGATGCGAGCTGCTACAGGGAGCCAGTGTAGAGAACAGAGAAGGGAAGATGTGTGGGAGAACTTAGGGGTGGTTGAACACTAAGCGAGCAGCAGCTTTCTGGACAAGTTCCAGGGGTTTGATGGCTGACGCCGAGGCCCCAGCGAGGAGGGAGTTGCAGTAGTCCAGGCGGGAGATGACCAGGGCCTGGATGAGCACCTGCGGCGTTTCGTCAGTGAGGAAAAGGGCGAATCCTCCTGATGTTGTAGAGCATGAATCTACAAGAGCTGTCAGGGATGTTGTAGCAGAAGCAGGGCTGAGATCAGCCGAGAGCCCCTGACCTCCTGACCCCCCAACCGTCAGAACTCTCGTAGTCCTGGGGTCGGGCCAGAACCAGGGAAGGGTCAATCGCCTCCAGGTAGATCCAGGCCTTCGGTGGAGGATCCCTGGGGGTCGGAGGAGGGAGGAGGCGGGCGCGGGAGGAGGGAGGGTCATAAAGGTCACAGCCCCTCTCTCTGGAAAGGACGTGTCTTTGAACTGAGGCTGCTGGCATTTCCAGCTGTTTGATGCAGCGTACAGACGGACGAGTCGTGCTGGTGCCGCTACTGAAGACATACAGATGCTGCGCTGCCTATGCCGTCACCCAACCATGCGACGGCAGATGGAGAGACGCCGCGACGAAAAGAGCAACGGACGCCATCGCCGTCTGGGTTTTTGGAGTTGATGGGAGAGCGAAGTAAACATTGACGTGCTCACATCGCACGCCAATGTTGACCAGTTCCTGCCTCCGCGTGTGTGTGTGTGTGTGCCTGCGTGGATGAGAGCCCATGTTTGTCCCCTTGGCCAGTGTGACCAACCCCCCCCCGTCCCCTCCCTGACCCCCCTCCCTGACCCCCACCCTGCCCCCCTCTCCCCAGGCCCAAGCTCGCGTTCCGCCGGCGCGGAGTCACGAAGTGGAGCAGATGGTCCTCCGTGACCCTGGTCACCCACCGAGGGGGCGGGGTGGGGGGGGGCGTGGGGGTCAGGGCGTAACCGCGGGTCCAGGGCCCGGGGTCTGGCTCATGCAACCACCACAGGAGGGGGGGGGGGGGGGGGTCGGGGGTCGGGGGAGCACATCTCGATCGAATCTAGAGCAGAAGAAGCCGCTGCACCCACCTCCAGTACACCAGCACGGCCAGCAGCAGGATGAGACAGAGGAGGGTGAGAGCAGAGACCACCACCAGGGGGACGAGCCACTCCACGCGGCCCACCCCTGGGGACCCCTGCCGGGTCATGTTGGATACGCTGGTCCTCTCTGGGGGGAGAAGAGGGGGAGAGAGGGGGGGGGGGGGTAGGATAAATTACTCACAGTACATCATTTCACAAGTTCATCATTTCTCATCAACATTAGCCATGTTTCCATCCACACGTTTTATGCGAATTAAGTTATAGCGAATTAAAAATGCCTTATGGAAACGGTAAAATTCGATTAAAAATCATGAAAATCGACAAAAGGTTTGTACTGTCGATCTCATCGGATTTTCTCTCGTTCGATAAAAGTCTTTTGTGATAAATGCTTTATCCGATTTAAAGCTCTAGATGGAAACTCACGTTCACCGGCTTTATTCGCGTTCATATTTTTAGCGATCCTCACACAATTCGATTGACAAGCGGATGGAAACATGGCTAGAGTCTGTTTCAAATCGAAAGTGGAAAGACAGTGTTCAGAGTAGGAGCTGTTTAGCAGTGCTGAGTCTGAATTAGAGGAAAACGAGAGAGCAGAAAAACCAGCCACCACTGATCAACATACATCTGAAAAGGGCCCAGCAGCATACCTCTGTCACGGGACCCAGAATTCCTGGCGACGCCCCTGGTAGCGCTGGGACGTTTCTCGCCAAACTAGTTTCCCCCAGATTAGCCGGCGTCTATTTAGCGTCTACGCTACAACCCAAAGCGGCTAGCTCAGCACTCTCTGAGTGCAAAAGCACATCCGTCCGCCAACAACGACGGGATTGTGTTCCGGATTAATGCGAGCGCTTCAAAAACAGCCGGTCTATCCAGCCGGACGATATATTCACAGCACTGTACAGTACAAACAGTACATTAGTTCCATAATGGCAGCTCCCTAGCTATCAACAACAGTCCTTCTCTCAGTCCCAACTGCTCTCCTACCTGCCTCTCTCCCTGCTCACAACCCTGTTAGAATAGTAGGGCTGGGTTTAAAAAATCGATTAATCGATTCTGAATCGATTCTGAATCGATTCTGAATCAAATGATTCAGAATCGATTCGTGAATCCCAAAATCGATCTTTTATTTAATGAATGAATGAATAAATGAAGGAATGAATAGTTCATTCATTCATTCAACGATTCATTCATTTTTGGAAATCAGTATCGATACCCAGCCCTAGTATTGATGTGTTGCATAACTTGGCAGTCATGTAATTAAGGTTACAGCTAAAAAAAACTTTTAGTAACAGTAACCGAATCGATATTGAATCAAATCGAATCGAATCGTGATAATCGATTCCGTACCTTGTGAATCGGAATCGATTCTTGAAATTCGACTCCCCAGCCCTATAGAATAGGCGGTACTGCTGTAGACGTTACTGTTTATAGCTGGAGGTCCTACCTACCGAGGCCTGCTGGTCCAGTGTTTATAGCTGGAGGTCCTACCTACCGAGGCCTGCTGGTCCAGTGTTGTTGCGGACCCCCATAGCTCCAGTCACCTACCGTGGGGGGCCGATAGGCTAGTTAGCCCTGGGTACAGGGAGACCCGACCCCCCCCTTGCACTGCAGCGCCGTCCCTCCCTTCCAATACCTCAGGCTCTCCCTGCTCCATCCACACACACACACACACTCTCACACACACACTCACATGCTCATACACCCCCCATGCAGGCAGACACGCAGGCGGGGCCAGGCATGGCGCATGCCGCTCTGCTCCGTCTCTCTCACACGAACATGAGTGCCGGAAAAACAACAGTGCCCCCCGGGGGGACGCGTGAACTCACACGCACGCACACGCACGCACACGCACACACACGCACGCACACGCACACACACACCCACACGCACCCACACACACGCATGCGCGCAACTAGTCACTAATACGCATGGAGGTATACACACTGGCAGTCACATGCATGTAAACAAACACAAACTTGCACACACACACACGCACGCACGCACGCACGCACGCGCACACACACACACACACACACACACACACACACACACACACACGTGTGCCAGGGAGTCTATAAATGGAGCAGAGGGTTTTTCCCCTGCAGCTGCGTCTGAAAGTAGGACATCGCTCTGCCTGGAGAACATGGAGCAGAGCAGGAGGAGAGAGAGAGAGAGAAAAGGAGAGAGAGAGGAGGAGGAGGAGAGAGAGAGAGAGAAGGAGGAAGAGAGGAGGGAGAAGGAGAGAGAGAGAGAGAAGGAGAGAGAGAGAGAGAAGGAGGAAGAGAGGAGGGAGAAGGAGAGAGAGAGAGAGAGAGAGAGAGAAGGAAGAAGACAGGGGGAGGAGGGAGAGATATAAGGAAGAAGAGAGGAGGAGGAGGAGGAGGAGGAAGAGGAGGAGAGAGAGAAGGAAGAAGAGAGGAGGAGGAGAGAGAGAGAAGGAAGAAGAGAGGAGGGGGAGGAGGAGGAAGAGAGGAGGGAGAAGGAGAGAGAGATAGAAGGAAGAAGACAGGAGGGAGAGAGAGAGAGAAGGAAGAAGAGAGGAGGGGGAGAGATAGAGGGAATAAGAGAGGAGGAGAGAGATGGGGGAAGGGACTGGTGAGGGAATGGGGAAGATAAGGAATGATACAGAAAATGTGTGTAGTGGAGTGTGTGTGCTTGACTGTGTGTGCGTGCATGTGTTTGTGTGTGTGTGTCTTTGTGTGCGTATGCATGTGTGTGCGTGCATGTGTTCGTGTGTGTGTGTCTTTGTGTGCGTATGCGTGTGTGCGTGCATGCGTGTGTATGTGCATGTCGGAGGGGGTTGGAGAACAAAAGAGGGTAGGGAGTAGGAAAGGATAGAAGGATACAGCAGGGAGTGTAGGGAGTAGGAAAGGATAGAAGGATACAGCAGGGAGTGTAGGGAGTAGGAAAGGA
>NC_140240.1:2745684-2783525 GCF_949987555.1 Borostomias antarcticus | reverse complement strand
GAGAGAGAGAGAGGAGAGAGAGGGAGAGGAGAACGAGCAGAAGATGGAGGTTAAAAAGACAGAGAGGGAGGGGGGGAGAGATGGAGGGAGAGGGGGACAGGGGCTAGAGGGACAACTAGAGAGTGGGTGAGAGAGAGAGTAAAAGAGAGAGAGCAATGAGAGACTTAGAGAGAGAGAAAGTGAACGAGTGAGAGAGAGAGAGAGAGAATGAGAGAGAGAGAGAGAGAGAGAGAGAGGAGAGAGAGAGATGACTGTTGTGTGTGTGTGTGTGTGTGTGTGTGAGAGAGAGAGAGAAAGAGAGAAAGAGTGAATGAGTGAGAGAGAGAGAGAGTGAGAGAGAGAGAGAGAGAGAGAGAGAGAGAGAAAGAGAGAGAACGAGCAGAAGATGGAGGTTAAAAGACAGAGAGATGGAGGGAGAGGGGACAGGGGCTAGAGGGACAAATACAGAGAGTGGGTGAGAGAGAGAGTAAAAGAGAGAAAGTGAATGAGAGAGAGAGAGAGAAAGTGAGTGAGAGAGAGAAGGAGAGAGAGAGTGAATGAGTGAGAGAGAGATGACTGTTGTGTGTGTGTGTGTGTGTCTGTGTGTGAAAGTGAGAGAGAGAGGAGAGTGAATGAGTGAGAGAGAGAGAGAGAGTGAATGAGTGAGAGAGAGAGAGAGAGAGAGAGAGGGAGAGAGAGGGAGAGAGAGAACGAGCAGAAGATGGAGGTTAAAAGACAGAGAGATGGAGGGAGAGGGGACAGGGGCTAGAAGGACACAGAGAGAGTGGGTGAGAGAGAGAGTAAAAGAGAGAGAGCAATGAGAGACTTAGAGAGAGAGAAAGTGAACGTGTGAGAGAGAGAGAGAGAGAGAGGGGAGAGAGAGAGATGACTGTTGTGTGTGTGTGTGTGTGAGAGTGAGAGAGAGAAAGAGAGAAAGAGTGAATGAGTGAGAGAGAGAGAGAGTGAATGAGAGAGAGAGAGAGAGAGAGAGAGAGAGAGAGAGAGAGAACGAGCAGAAGATGGAGGTTAAAAGACAGAGATGGAGGGAGAGGGGACAGGGGCTAGAGGGACAAATAGAGAGAGTGCGTGAGAGAGAGAGTAAAAGAGAGAGAGCAATGAGAGACTTAGAGAGTGAGTGAGAGAGAGAGAGAGAGAGAGAGAGAGAGAGAGAGAGAACGAGCAGAAGATGGAGGTTAAAAGACAGCCATAGAGAGTAAGAAAGGAGGAGAGGAGGACAGGGATGGACAGGGCGGTAAGAAAGGAGGAGAGGAGGACAGGGATGGACAGGGCGTGACGAGGGGGAGTTCTAGTTTCATTATTCATGTTTGTCTCTTGAAGCTGACAGGCCTGACAGCCCCCTCCTCCATGATCCGTAAACACAGGGTCACACCTTACACGCTGCTCGAACGCTGCACCCTCTCCTTCTCTCCTTCTCTCCTTCTCTCCTTCTCTCGTTCTCTCGTTACAGAGCCACAGTGCTGTGTGACACCGCCTCATCTTTCTCTCGCTCCCTTATTCCCTCATCTCCCTTTCATTCATCTATTATCCCCGGCTCCATCACATCAACTGCTATAGCTCTGACAATGCCCCCCTCCTCTCTCTCTTTCTCTTTCTGTAACTCACTCTCTCTCTCTTTCTGTCTCTCTGACTCTCTGACTACCTCTCTCTTTCTGTCTCTCTGACTCCCTCTCTCTTTCTGTCACTCTCTTTCTATCTTTCTCTCCCGCTTTGCGTCTCTCTCTTACTGTCTGTCTCTCTTTCTCTCTCTCTCTCTCTCTCTCTCTCTCTCTCTCTCTGACTCCCTGAACCCTCGCAATCGTCGACTGGACTCCAGAATAAAGAGAATGGGCGTCCTGTCCCTTTAAGACAACTCTTAGCTCGTTGCTCGGCGAGCCACTAATTGCAGCGCTGGCGTTTCCGAGGATCGGGGCTGGTGGCGGCGGCGCTCGACAAACGAGGATGTCTGCGCGGTGTCAGAGTGCAACCTGGCAGCAGAAACACCTGCGCTTCTCTCAAACGGCTTTGAGAGATAAAAGAAAATGGCTGTGCGGCTTTTTGCAAGTGCGCTTTTGGACTTTTGAACCTTTCCTATGTATTCGCATGTAAAAATAGCAAGAGTGATCAATTACGAGGGTGAAATTACAGTCAAGTATCAGCAGAAATAGACTTTGCTCCTGATATTCGCTGAAAGTGCTCTGTCTTTTTTTTCTGAGGACGGTGACACAAGTGGCAGGCCATTCTTTAGGTTGAGGGATGCCATGCGGTAACTAGGGCGACCGGTGACAGGGAGAGGAGGAAGAGACGGAGTGTGTAGGTGCGTCCCCTTTCATCAACAACCGACACCGAAACACCGGGCTATCATCTGTACCACTGTATGTAGTCTGTATTACTGCATCTGGAATCCACCAGTTAACAAAACTAGAGCAAATTACATTTAATGAGTTCCTCCTTTACTTCTCTGCGTACACCCGGCATATAGCCAGACGGGGAGCAGGGGGGGGGCGGTGCGGAAATGCAAACCGAACGGCGGCGTATCCGGGTCAGCGGGCCGGAACGCCGCCCGAAAACCCCTGCGCCGTCCGAAGGACCCGGAAACCCTCTGCGGTCGCGTCACCTAGCGAGGGCGGCGTCCCCGCAGCCGTCCGTGGAACCCTGGTCTTGATTCTGCCGCGTGGTTGGCCACGCCGCTCGCCGCGCCGCAGGGAGTCACGCCGGGGCAGCTGGCTAACCAGGGCCGGGCCCCTGGGGGCCCCCCGGGGGCCCCGCGACACATGCATCTGGAAGGGCCCGGTGGCTGCTGGAGCGTAGTAGGCTGTAAATAAGCCAATAAAACTGTAATGATAGATGTTACTACCGCAATCTATTCCAATCAGGGGCCCTGCCGCAGCTTGGGGAGGAGTGTGGGGGGGGGCCGCCGTAAAACCGATGGGAGCCGCAGTCCCCCCCCCCCCCCCCCCCCCTACCCCCCCGAGCACACGCAAGCTGATGGGGCCAATTTGTCCTGTATGGCAACAGACATGATTTAATTAATGCATGCCTCCCTGAACTGCTGAGAGCAATTCAATCACTCATTGGCAGGTACACACACACACACACACACAAACGCATGCACGCTGCACATACAGAACACACACACACACACGTCAGCAAAACGCACTGTCCCTTCAAAGACAAACTCATCCCCTACCTCTCTCTGTTTGTTCTGAATGAGAAAACTTGGTTTCGGTTACTGTGTGTGTGCGCGTGTGCATGTGTGCGTGCATGCGTGTGCATGTGTGCGTGCATGTGTGAGTGTGTGTGCGCGCGTGTATACGGGTGTGTGCGATTAGGTGATTGGTTTCCCGGTGCAGGTAGAGATCATGTTCCTGGCCTTGTGTGGTCTGGCTGGTGCTGATGTGTGACTTGGCAGACGGAGGCGGAGCGAGGGTTTATCACCGGAGGAAGAAGATCTCTCCTCCGCCCCTTCACCCCCCCCCCCCACAGGGGGGAACATCCACCTCCCAGGCCTTTCAGACAGCAGCTCCCTGACAGTTTAGCACCTCCACCAGAACAACACCAGGAGATCTATAAACACGATCCCGGTTAAGCTGGAGAGAGGAGGGCAGAAGAGGCAGGACCTGTGAGACTCATTGCCATTCAGTAGACATACAGAACGACCCTTTTGGACTTGGGCCGGCCCGAAGACTATGTAAGCGTGTGTGTGTGTGTGTGTGTGTGTGTGAGGGAGGGGTGTTAAAGAAGGGGTAATGGGCCAAGTAAAAGGCCACTTACGCAATCGATGGCATCAAATTAACTTTTAATCCTGCCAATTCAGAGTGATGGAGCTGACAATGATCCCACACTATCCATTGTTTACTCACTGGACCAGCAGAGGCCTAACCCCAGCTCTGTCTGCTCACTGGACCAGTAGAGGACTAACCCCAGCTCTGTCTGCTCACTGGACCAGCAGAGGCCTAACCCAGTTCTGCTCACTGGACCAGTAGAGGACTAACCCCAGCTCTGCTCACTGGACCAGCAGAGGACTAACCCAGCTCTGCTCACTGGACCAGTAGAGGACTAACCCCAGCTCTGTCTGCTCACTGGACCAGCAGAGGCCTAACTCAGCTCTGCTCACTGGACCAGCAGAGGCCTAACCCCAGCTCTGCTCACTGGACCAGCAGAGGACTAACCCCAGCTCTGTCTGCTCACTGGACCAGCAGAGGACTAACCCAGCTCTGCTCACTGGACCAGAAGAGGCCTAACCCCAGCTCTGCTCACTGGACCAGCAGAGGACTAACCCAGCTCTGTCTGATCACTGGACCAGCAGAGGCCTGACCCCAGCTCTGTCTGCTCACTGGACCAGCAGAGAACTAACCCAGCTCTGCTCACTGGACCAGCAGAGGCCTAACCCAGCTCTGTCTGCTCACTGGACCAGCAGAGGACTAACCCCAGCTCTGCTCACTGGACCAGCAGAGGCCTAACCCCAGCTCTGCTCACTGGACCAGCAGAGACCTAACCCCAGCTCTGCTCACTGGACCAGCAGAGGACTAACCCCAGCTCTGCTCACTGGACCAGCAGAGGACTAACCCAGCTCTGCTCACTGGACCAGCAGAGACCTAACCCCAGCTCTGCTCACTGGACCAGCAGAGGCCTAACCCAGCTCTGTCTGCTCACTGGACCAGCAGAGGACTAACCCCAGCTCTGCTCACTGGACCAGCAGAGGCCTAACCCCAGCTCTGCTCACTGGACCAGCAGAGACCTAACCCCAGCTCTGCTCACTGGACCAGCAGAGGACTAACCCCAGCTCTGCTCACTGGACCAGCAGAGGACTAACCCAGCTCTGCTCACTGGACCAGCAGAGGACTAACCCAGCTCTGCTCACTGGACCAGCAGAGGCCTAACCCAGCTCTGTCTGCTCACTGGACCAGCAGAGGCCTAACCCCAGCTCTGCTCACTGGACCAGCAGAGGCCTAACCCCAGCTCTGCTCACTGGACCAGCAGAGGCCTAACCCAGCTCTGCTCACTGGACCAGCAGAGGACCTAACCCCAGCTCTGTCTGCTCACTGGACCAGCAGAGGACTAACCCAGCTCTGCTCACTGGACCAGCAGAGGCCTAACCCCAGCTCTGATCACTGGACCAGCAGAGGACTAACCCCAGCTCTGATCACTGGACCAGCAGAGGACTAACCCAGCTCTGATCACTGGACCAGCAGAGGCCTGATGCTGTGTTCACATGGAATCAGGCAAACAGCAGAAAACAAAAATATGCATGATAATATGTTGCTATGGTTGTTTACAAAGAATGGAATAATATACATTAAATACACTTATTTCATTATTTCATACAGTATATTCTAGTGATGTACAGTATGTAGCAATAAATGCAGCTTTCTTTCTCTTTTCTTTTGTCCATATTTTGAGCTACGTGACATCCGGTTCTACAGTGTATGCCATCGTGGAGGACAGCAAAAAGTTGAAATATTTTAACTTTGAATGGCATGGAGGACAGGAAATATATTATAGGCCTCTGCTGGTCCAGTGAGCAGCTGGAGTTATGCTGTGTTCACATGGAATTAGGCAAACGGTAACGGCAAACTACATGTCATTTTAGTGGACGAGAGCAGGGTGGCAGAAAATGCCAGCGGTATTACTGTACTGGAGGTGACAGTTGAAAGTTGTCTGACAGTTGCAGAACATTCTAAACGGTTAATAACGGTTTTGGCTGTAACTCATTCTCATTAAGCCAATCTCTAAAATGGCGAAATAAAAAGTGTATGCCTACAGTATATATTCATGTTGTTGGTAAGTAGCCATGTAATAAGTGGGATAACGTATGGCCAGCTGGTCACACACTGTCTGCCACTTATTTTTTTATAATGACTGGCTGGCCATACGTTATCCCTTACACATATATATAAATAAATACATAAATACATTTATAATAAATAAATACATATAGTGATGCACTGATGTATCGGCCATGTTGACTGCCATCTGCCTATTGGCAAATAAGGCAGTGGCCAATGTTTAAAAAGGCTTTTGAAAAAGTTATCTTTCACAAAAATAATCAAAGGTTATAATAAAGGTTGTGAATCCGTGCATTCATGCCAATCATTATTTCTTTTGAGTCGGTAGCACGGAAAAGCAAATTTACTGCTTTTTTGCTCTCTCTTTTTACTTTAAAATTATTTATAATGAACAGCTAATCATCCGTTTGATTCTTCTACCATTATCCTTTTTTGCTTTCATTAAAACCGATTAGTGATGTTACTGCTTGATTGTTTTTCATTATAGTGTTTTTTATTTTTATTTTGATGGAAACAAACAACCAAACCAAGAACCATTTATGTGTTTTATACAACTCTACAGTTACTACAGGTAAATTGAATCAATCAATCAATCGGATAGATGAACAACAAGTAAAATTCTCCAAATAAAAGCCAGTAGGCTAAACGTCCTGGAACTCACACACTCACTTGATCATCGATATGGAACGCAGACTTCGAGTAGAAAAGGAAACACATGCGTGCCCTGAAAGAGCTCATAGCGTGCGATCACCAGTTCTAATAGTGTTGGTGTGTGTATGTGAGCATCGTCGGCCTGGGAGAGATCCTCTCACCTGAAAGAACACGGCCATCGCTGCGACCATCCTCTTCTCCCTCATAGCTGAACTCAGGCTGTCGAAGTCATCCGAGTTATACATGTAGACCTGCATCTGTTTGGGGTGAGAGATACAAAACAGAGGGAGAGAGAGAGAGAGAGAGAGAGAGACAGAGAGAGAGAGAGAGAGAGAGAGAGAGACAGAGAGAGAGAGAGACAGAGAGAGAGAGAGAGAGAGAGAGAGAGAGACAGAGAGAGAGAGAGAGAGACAGAGAGAGAGAGAGACAGAGAGAGAGAGACAGAGAGAGAGAGAGAGAGAGAGAGAGACAGAGAGAGAGAGAGAGAGAGAGAGAGAGACAGAGAGACAGAGAGAGAGAGAGAGAGACACAGAGAGAGAGAGAGAGAGAGAGAGACAGAGAGAGAGAGAGAGACAGAGAGAGAGAGAGAGACAGAGAGAGACAGAGAGAGACAGACAGAGAGAGAGACAGAGAGAGACAGACAGAGAGAGAGACAGAGAGAGAGAGGGAGGGAGAGAGAGAGAGAGAGACAGAGAGAGAGAGACAGAGAGAGAGAGAGAGTCATTAATAGTCATCATCAGTCATCAATATTCTCCTTCTCTCTGGAGGAATGGAGGAATGTTATGCAGCACCAGCCCAGTGTTCCTCCTCAGATCCCTGTTATATCAGACGCCCGTGTGGTTCCCGTCGGCTGCTCTGATTCACTATTGATACGCACTGTGGAGCTTTTGGGTTTCTGATGTCCTCTCTTGCTCACATGCACACACTTCCCCTCAATAGATGGGACTGCTACTGTATACTGAACCGTTCCAGCACCTCCCCTACCCAACCAGAGAGGCCAGGAGACACTGCAGCTCCTGGACACACACACACACACACACACACACACTCATATACACACACACATACACATACACACACACACACACACATATACTGTACACACACACAGAAACACACACACACATATATACTGTACACACTCAGACACACGCACACACACACACACACACACACACACACACACACACACACACACACACAGGGCTCTCACTGGATCTGGACTGGAGCTCAAAGGGCCTGGTATCACCACACTCAGCACTCTTTGTGGGAACCTCTACACAGTCAGTGGGAATCTTCTTAGATCTTTTTATCTAAACTACACACACACACACACACACACACACACACACTCAAATTCACGTTTCTGTGAGTGGGATTGAAGATGTTGATCAAGGGTCTTGAATCAAGAGAGAGAGTCTGTGTGTGTATGTGTGTGTGGTTGTGTGTGTGTGGGTGTGTGTGTGTGTGTGTGTGTGTGTGTGTGGGTGTGTGTGTGTGTGTGTGTCAGAATCAAACACAATGTACAGATGCATCACACTGTACAGATCAAACCCTGAGAATGTTTGTGTGATCTCTGTCAAAGATACCCAGAGCAATAACTGAGCCACATCTCTGGATCTCTGGAGAAAGAGACGGTGAAGTGTGTTTGATTTTCACACAGCAAGCAAACATTTCATTATTATTGTTGAAAATGACAGTAAATGCACATGGGTGTTTCCACAGAATGTTAGAATCTAGCAATGTCAAGGACCTGTTTGTGTGTGTGTGTGTGTGCGTGCGTGTGAGGAAAGTGTGTGTGTTTGAGAATGTGTGTGTGTATGTGTGTGTATGCGTGTGTGAGGAAAGTGTGAGGAAAGTGTGTGTGTGCGCATGTGAGAACGGAAAGTGTGTGTGTGTGTTTACATAATAGATGCTGCAGGGAACATATTATCCCCCTGCCAAACCCATTCTCTGGCATTTCTCTCACCAGATCACCATTGTCAATATTATTCCTGCTGATGCTGGTGTACAGTAATCCTTACAGGAAGCTGCGTGCATCGCCTTCTTTGATCTGTGTGAGGAATAAACAAACACGCAGTGCAGAGGCCTCTGTCTGGCTTCTGAAGTGGGCTGGGGCGCATTCACTGAACACATCTGCCTCTACCAGGCTGATAGTAATACCAGGGGGTCACACAACACAGAGGCACACAGATATGCATGCAAATAGACATTTTCACGCAAAAACGCACACACGCACGTACGCGAGCGCGCACGTTGCATAGCGATGGTGTGGAGACATCGTTTCACAAATAACAGACTTGGAGGTCGGACGTATTTTAATCTCTCTGGGTTGTGAGCTGTGTGTCGCCAGTCGCTTTGCATTCAAGCCAGCGGGGAAGCGGTGGATATACTCTCCACACACACACGCACGCACACGTACGCACGCACACACACACACACAAACATACTGTACACACACACGCACGCACGCACGCACGCACACACACACACACACACATCATACTGCATACTCATGAGGTAGTGAAGAAGGGAAGGTCTGGACACAGGTAGAATATGGGAGCAGAGAAGAGAGCCCTGTAGAGATGGAGCGATAGAGAGACCAATTAGCACTTGTACGTGGAGTATGAGCTGGGTATTTCTGCTCTGTCTGTTAACTGCTGTTTAGCTATTTTCATCTCATTCTTATTTCACCTTTTCTACAGTGAGCTTGATTGAGACCCATCTCTTTTATCTCTTCGTTAAGTGAGCCCTACCTCCAATTTACATGACAATTTACATAAAACGACTATTTACAAAAAACACAATTATAATATTGATATTATGTTTGCATGTTTATGTACAATCAATATGTACTGTATAACATAGAATAATGTCTATTGTCGAATGAAAATGAATAAGGTGTATGAGCGTGTGTCGCAGTATCTGTCTATCTTTGTATGATTTGAAGACAAAAAAATAAATTTGTTGCGAGTCGCCTGTAGTTTCATGGGTAGGGAGGGGGCAGAGTGAAGAGGAGCTAATGCAGCATTACACACACACACACACACACACACACACACACACACACACACACACACACACACACACACTCGCGCAGTGTCTCCTCAGCTAGGTCACCCCTATATCACACCACTGAAGGACAGCCATGACACCTAATGGTCGTGACCACAGCAGTTGCTTTCACTTCACTGATGGATGACATCTCTGTGTCATCATCATTCTGCGCCGCCCGCAGTGGGTGTCCGATACCACTCAGATGCCGGGAAGATATACACAAAATTGAAACATACAGTACATACAAATACATCCCATAAACAGATCTATAGACCATCAGGACCCACGTTGACATTCCTGAGTGGAAGCAAACACGTGCTGAGATCAAGAAAAAGCTGGACAAATATGCAAGCTTCACGAGAACAAGCAGCTCTGATTGTCTTTTTTCTCTCTGCCCACTGTAGCAGTGTGTGTGTGTGTGTGTGTGTGTGTGTGTGTGTGTGCATGTACAGTATGAGGAGAGGAAACCTCCCTTCCTATGACTGCCCTGGTGTGTTACATCAACCCTATATATCTGTCCTACTAAAGACAGAGAGAGAGAGAGAGAGAGAGAGAGAGAGAGATTTTGAAAAGGCCTTCGATTCAATTTGGCATGAGGGTTTCAGTGTATGTAAATGTGCAGTCAAAATTGATAATAAAAGCACAGACTTCTTCCCCCAAAGTCAAAGGAGTGATGCAAGGCCGCAGTCTTAGTCAAACACACTCAATATTTATATCAATGAACTGGAAACATTGGATGAAAATAAAAAGAATGGATGACTCATCAGCTCTTGACCTCACCCTCAACAACACAGAGAACAAATGTCTCATGCTACGACCTCCAAGGACGGACTAGAGCAGCTCCTAGATCGGGGCGGCTGTAGCTCAGTTGGTAGAGCGGGTCGTTCAACGATCGAAGGGTCAGTGGTTCGAATCCCAGCTCCGACTGTCCACATGTCGAAGTGTCCTTGAGCAAGACACCTTACCCCAAATTGCTCCCAATGAGCAGGTTAGCACCTTGCATGGCAGCTGCCGCCGTATGGGTGAATGAGAGGCCATTGTAAAGCGCTATGGGTGAATGAGAGGCCATTGTAAAGCGCTTTGAGTGCCGCTAAGGTGGAAAAGCGCTATATAAGTGCAGTCCATTTACCATTTAGATCATCTGCAGCAGTTCTGTCGGACCTGGGGCCGGTTGCACCAGCTGATCTTTAATTACGATGGTCGTAACTGCTAAACAGGTCATAGCTCAGACGCATTTTTTTAGAATGGACGTACGCCTGTTGCACCAACCAAAGGTACGCCTAGGCGCAACTACAGTACGACCGGTCTTAGAACTGCACGTCCGTGTGAAAGCGCTAAATAGGGTCCATTGCTATACGCGAGTAGCCTACATTCTATTGCAGAAGGGGATATTATTTGAACTAGACCAAGCTGTGTCATGATCAACTAGAGCGAGGAAACTTTAAGTGAAAGTAGGCTATGATAGACCAAGAAGGTGCACAGATTCCCAGTTTCAAGATATCCTTAAGTTATGGGGTTAGTTACATGACTGGTACTGTAATAGTAAAGTACATAAATTAGCATGTAGGCTACATGTAGCCAATAGAAACATGTAGCCTATTCAAAGTCTGCAGTTGTTGGCACTATTAATGATGTGTTTGTGAGAAATGAAAGGTTCAGCACACTACTGAGCATGCACCTGCGAGAGAGAGAACACACTACTGAGCATGCACCTGAGAGAGAGAACACACTACTGAGCATGCACCTGAGAGAGAGAGAACACACTACTGAGCATGCACCTGAGAGAGAGAGAACACACTACTGAGCATGCACCTGAGAGAGAGTACACACTACTGAGCATGCACCTGAGAGAGAGAGAACACACTACTGAGCATGCACACGCGAGAGAGAGAACACACTACTGAGCATGCACCTGAGAGAGAGAACACACTACTGAGCATGCACCTGAGAGAGAGAGAACACACTACTGAGCATGCACCTGAGAGAGAGAGAACACACTACTGAGCATGCACCTGAGAGAGAGAGAACACACTACTGAGCATGCACCTGAGAGAGAGAACACACTACTGAGCATGCACCTGAGAGAGAGAACACACTACTGAGCATGCACCTGAGAGAGAGAGAACACACTACTGAGCATGCACCTGAGAG
This sequence comes from Borostomias antarcticus, assembly GCF_949987555.1. Lineage (NCBI taxonomy): Eukaryota > Metazoa > Chordata > Actinopteri > Stomiiformes > Stomiidae > Borostomias > Borostomias antarcticus. The sequence continues at coordinate 2,771,901 of NC_140240.1, read as the reverse complement.
AGAGAGAACACACTACTGAGCATGCACCTGAGAGAGAGAGAACACACTACTGAGCACGCACCTGAGAGAGAGAGAACACACTACTGAGCATGCACCTGAGAGAGAGAGAACACACTACTGAGCATGCACCTGAGAGAGAGAGAACACACTACTGAGCATGCACCTGAGAGAGAGAACACACTACTGAGCATGCACCTGAGAGAGAGAGAACACACTACTGAGCATGCACCTGAGAGAGAGAGAGCACACTTCTGAGCATGCACCTGAGAGAGAGAACACACTACTGAGCATGCACCTGAGAGAGAGAGAACACACTACTGAGCATGCACCTGAGAGAGAGAGAACACACTACTGAGCATGCACCTGAGAGAGAGAACACACTACTGAGCATGCACCTGAGAGAGAGAACACACTACTGAGCATGCACCTGAGAGAGAGAGAACACACTACTGAGCATGCACCTGAGAGAGAGAGACCACACTACTGAGCATGCACCTGCGAGAGAGAACACACTACTGAGCATGCACCTGAGAAAGAGAGAACACACTACTGAGCATGCACCTGAGGGAGAGAACACACTACTGAGCATGCACCTGAGGGAGAGAACACACTACTGAGCATGCATCTGAGAGAGAGAACACACTACTGAGCATGCATCTGAGAGAGAGAGAACACACTACTGAGCATGCACCTGAGAGAGAGAGAACACACTACTGAGCATGCACCTGAGAGAGAGAGAACACACTACTGAGCATGCACCTGAGAGAGAGTACACACTACTGAGCATGCACCTGAGAGAGAGAGTACACACTACTGAGCATGCACCTGAGAGAGAGAGAACACACTACTGAGCATGCACCCGCGAGAGAGAGAGAACACACTACTGAGCATGCACCTGAGAGAGAGAGAACACACTACTTAGCATGCACACTGACTGACTGACACAAGGGGCCACAGGCGCAGGCCTCTTTAGAAGGCAGAGCGAGAGCTGGCACAACGAAAGAAAGAAGAGGAGAAATGTTTGATTGATTGAAAAGTATTAGACATCTATGTAGCCTAAAGGGTAAAGAAGAATAAATCATTGTTCAGAACTGAAATGAAGGGAAAAGAAGAATAAATAATTGTTCAGAACAGAAATGAAAACAGCCCTTAGACATCATGTATATTCCACAACAGCAGTCGCCTACTGACAATTTAAGATTAGGCCCAAACAGTGGACAATTTTTGATTATGTTAGTCTTCCAAAATGTCATTGGGATTGCTATTTGTGTCACTGATTTGACTGAGACATCAGACAAAACCCGTCCCCAAAAAGATGACTTCCATCATTTTATCTTCCTTACACAATTATGGAGATGCAGAAATTGGATTTAGAGATAACTGCTTCCAGCACAGACTATACAGGCCTAGGCTACTCCATGCATCTTATTTTATTTATTTTTAGGGCTTTTCAGCTTTTTTTAATGATATAGGACAGTGTAGAGAGACAGGAAATGTGGGAGAGAGAGGGGAGGACATGCGGCACAGGACCCGAGCAACGAACCCGGGTCCGCCACGCAAAGGACTAGCCTTCATATGGTGCGCGCCTTACCCAGTGAGCTACCGGGGCGCCCCTACTCCATGCATCTTAGAAGAGGGGAGCACTCTGTCATGATGCTGCCCGATCAGGCTATATAACCCCAAATAAATCAAAATAGTAGGCTACCCCATAGTAGTTAGCTCAAAATAAAAGAGCTTGCAAAACAACAATAATAGAATGCGTAGCCTACAATAAAAAGCTAAAGATTTATTGAAAATGCTTTGGGGTTTTTAAGCACAGCTTATCAAAATATGCCATATGCAGGTGTGAACAAGTCGCTGCGACTCCCGCAACATTAGCCGGCACTGCAGCAGGATTCTGGGGCCACACACACACACACACACACACACACACACACACACACACACACACACACACACACACACACACACACACACACATATTTAGGACTAAAACTCAGTTCTACAGGGAAGTTCAATACGGCTGTGAATGACCTGAGGGAAAAGGCCAGAGGGGTTTTTTATGCCATCTGAAATTCTAATATTCCAATTCGATTATGGCTGAAAATTTTCAAATCAGTAATACAACCAATTGCCCTGTATGGTAGTGTGGTGTGGGGTCCATTGACTAACCAGGAATTTTCTAATTGGGACAAACATCAAATTGAAACCTTTCACACTGAATTTTGTAAATATATTCTAAGAATTCAAAGAAAAACTCCAAACAATGCAAGCAAAGCAGAACTTGGCCAATTCCCACTTCTGATTCAAAAAAAGGTAATCAAATTGTATATGCATCTCAAAACTAGTGACCTCCCTCCTACTATCAACAAGCCTTACAAAACCAAGAGGAGAACATATAGAGGAGTCCTCTCACTCCCTCCCCTGCCTCATCTGACCCAACCAAATTATCACAAAACAAAAGGAAAACTATTACTTATGGGAAAGATGCCATAAAAATTCTGCAAATCAGAATGCTATTTGGCCCTAAATCCAGGCCCGGCGGAAGGCGATTGGCCGCCCTAGGCAAAATACCGGCAGTGCGCCCCCGACAAGTTGCTTGTGGACGATTTGTTGAGCGGGGGGGGGGTGCTAGTGGAGATTTGTGCGCCCCTAGTGCCTCGCGCCCGAGGCAATTGCCTTGTCTGCCAAGTGCATGCGCCACCCATACCTAAATCGAGAGTACACAGTGGCCGACTCTCTGACCACTGTTACTGATCCAACGCTGAGGAAGACGGGTACAGACTCAGTGAACGCAGCCTGGCGATAGAAACAGGAGCACACAGACAGACCTGGCAACCCAGAGAGGACAGGCTGTAGAAACAGGAGCACACAGACAGACCTGGCAACCCAGAGAGGACAGGCTGTGTTCACTCTGCTCCCAAGGAGAGGTTGAGACAGAGCTACGCTTCCTGATACACTGTGACAAATATAAAGAACAAAAATTAGACCCTCTTCTCCAAAATTACTGAGAAATACGACGAGTTTGAAAATATCATTATTCCACATTGTAATATCTTCTAGGAGAGAAATCTGAATGCACTATTTTAGCTGCACATTATATATGGAATTGCCATCAGCTGAGACCTGGGGGACAAGCAGTGGGCAGGAGAGCCGACCACATCTGACTGAAATGTGGGACATTTAATACTCATATTAGGAAGAAGTAGTGTGCCACACTAACAGCTAAATATGTTTTATCCTGCTACACCAACCGAGCACTTGTTCAATGTTCTTGTACATCCATTGTTTGCTTCATTGTTTGATTTGATTGATTGATTGATTGGTTGATTGATTGATTGAACTGTTTGATTGTTATTGTCATGACTTTTTCTTTTTGACTCACTTTGGCAATATTCACTGTGTACAGTATGGCATGTCAATGGAGATTTGAATGTAATTCAAGAGAGAGAGAAGAGGAAGAATAGGAAGGGGGAGAAGGAGAGAGAGAGGAAGGAAGAGCGAGAGAGAGAGAGAGAGAAGATGAAGGAGAGGGAGTGGCACAATTCAAACCTGCAGGGGAGCTATTTTCCCAGATTGCTTTGAATGAGGGAATCCCTACTGTTCAACATAGGGGTCTACCTCACCCCCCAACTACCCCCCAAATTGCAACAGCAGCTAAACCCTGGGTGAGCAGCCCTCCAGGGAGGGGCGGGGCCTGCTTTCTCAGAACCAGAGCAGGGGTCAAGGTCAGGGTCAAGGGCAGGAGCTAAACATATCCCCTCCCACGCTGACTGGGACTGCCAGAGGTGTTATGCCTGTTCTCTTGATAACACAGCGTTCCACCAGCTAAAACAATCAACATCGCTCACACACATCAAAGGCCCCAGGAGAGGAAGTGACCCGGCCAGTTCGTTACAGCCAATCAGAAGCTTCCTGTGTTGCTGTGACCCGCGAGGACGCATCTGGCCAATCGTTCCTACCTGTGTCTTGCGATAAACATATTGAACACATTGAGTGCCACTCTCCGAACCTTTCGAATTGTGTTGATAAAGTTGAACAGTTTGTTTTCTCATGGAGGAAAATGTGTAGGGGTCAAAAACTTCTGAAGCACCACCTGCTAACCGATCAATTCTATCACCAAAATTCGATCACCATTAAAGATTCTGTGGACTTCAGGGCACGAATAGGGAGAGCTTCTCTTGGGAAAACTTTTTACAGACAGATAAAACTCTCTGTGACTTTCCTTGATGAGCATAACATACGAAAGGTACAGATTGTCAGCAGAGGGAATGGCTTATCTTTGTCAGTTGCTTGAGCCATATTTTGCCGGTGAAGTTGTATGCTTACAGTCCCGTATAAACAGAATGTATGCTATGCACTGGCTTGTGATTTATTGCTACATGTAGTTTCATGTAGGCTGTGGGTGATGCAGATAAGTCTTTTTATTCCAACAAACAAATCATTTTATTCAATTTTCAAGTCTTTATTGTTGTTGATTTATAAGGCTAGTTCTTCCGTTATTAGGCTTGTTCTGTCATTCCTAGGAACAAAGAGAAATAGTCTACATTTTAGTTGAACTGTTGCCTGGAAAGAAATGATATTACTGAAATACCTTCTTTTCATAGTCTACTCTAGTTTAATTATTTTGATTTTCATCTCTCTCTCTTTCTCTTGAGTTCTAAACTCCTATTGTATAGAGACCTCACATTGTCTTCTCCAACTTGAAACAAATAACATACTGTAAATTATACACTAAGTTTTTGTACAATTGAGGCCTTGACTTTGTTATTGCTCACAGGGTTGCAGATGAAATAACAAGGGAAAGCCTATTGCTTTTCACACCATAAATAAATATACATTAAAGCAAAACATTAATTTCATGGCATAGCCTAAACAATTGTAATTGTAGTCAGATCTACGTGTGTGTTCACGATGGGGCAGTGATAAACCTAAATGCACATTCTTACCTAGCAAAGCACTGAACAACGATATAGGGAGCAGCACAAAGGGACCTATTTCTCCCTCTGTCACCAGCTGATGAATGTGCGTACGTGCTACTGTAGGTAGATACAGTTTATCACGTCACCCACCACCCTCATACTGTAAGGGTAATACAAACACCAGCCCTTTTACTGTGAACGCGCTCATAGCTAGATTGGGAATATCTGGGTTGAGTAAAAGTTGATAACCGCTGTCGTGACACCAGTTACGCGCGATTGAGGTTGTTTGGTTTAGTCAAGCGAGCGAACGGAAAGTTATTCTGGATACGTACGTCGAACTTGCTTCGTAGTATCGGCCTCGGGTTATCACTCAAAAAAGAGTCGATCCAAACAGAAGGAATGCTCCTTCATTCCTGAAAAGTAGCCGTCCTGAGGTTTCGATTGAATTGAATTGAGTTGATCCAAACCTCACGACTACTTCACAGGAATGAAGGAGCGTTGTGATAAATAAATAAAAATCCCTTTTGAATGTTATGTAGGGGGAAAACATATCGAATGAATATAGAGTACTGTAACTAGGTGTACGGTTTTCAGTTATATTTGCTCCTTGGCATCACATGCACAACCTTCATTCAATAGAAAGAACATTTTAATCCTGGGTGCTTAACACCGGTGTTGAGTTCATTTGTGTCTTTGCGGGCGGTCGTTATATCTGTTTATGCTGTGCCATAAACACACGCACGCCTGCACGCCCGCACGCCCACACGCACGCACCCACCGAGAACAGAGCGTCGACAGACTCGCTCTCCGGCGAGTGTATTAATATCCGGGCACGGACGCCGAGGGAAGGAGTCCCCACATTAGCGCTAATGTGATTAATCATACCGGCCGCGCGGGCGCCACGCTAATGCATCACCGCCGCTGCTCCTCTGGCCGGGCCTCTGAGGGAGGCCTGAGACGGCGCCGCCGCCGCCCGCTGCCCCGCCCCCTTCCTCGCAGAGCTGGCTTTGACTGACACCGGCCGTTTATCCACCTCAACGCTTTATCCCTTAAAACAACAGCCATCGGAGTGAGGAGGTGAGGTGAACTAATGGGCCCACGTCCCCGAAGAGGCTTCCTAAAGATTTCCCATCACCCCCTCGACATACACACACAAGCAAACGGATTGCGATATACACACACACACACAGGCGCGCGCACGCTGTCACACACACACATAAACACACACACATAAACTCTCACACACATAAACACTCCCACACACACACACACACACACACACACAATTTACACAACTACCCCCATTTCCCTCCCTCCTCCATCTCAGCGACATGTTCTTCCCTCATTTGTGTCCGACAGCACACACACCAAGTCCACTCCCTTCTCCGTCACGTCCAAATCAACCCCCGACCACAAACCAGAAAATTGAAGTCTTCCCTCCTAACATGGATGGCAAGACGGCAGAACCAAACAGGAACTGAAAAGGGTTTATAGACTTTGCGGTCCACACTCCGAGAGACGGGGGGAGATGGGTTTGCAGCTAAGGGTGCATTCTAGGCACATCGAGACTCTATGACTCTTAATATAAATGGTAATGACCTTCTAGAGACTCGGAATCTCAAAGAGCTGGGTCACGGGGCATCCACAGGCCAGGCGAGAGACTACCGCACATGATTGTTCTGCTGGACCTTCAACCGGCCGCTGTGCTTTGAAGAACAATGTCCTAAGGGTTTACATGTAGTCCAACCTCCCCGAAAACACACACTACAATACAGCCATACAATAGGTACAGAACCTACACGTTTTGCTTTGTATGCTAGATGAACGAAAATGCTTTCAATTTCAACAAAGCCTCATTCATTTTCCTCCACATTTTTGATTCAGCTGGCATCTCTTTCGCGTTCGCATTTTCCCCATTGAAACATTTTACCAAGCAAACAAAGGGTGCTCCAGGCTTCCAACAGGAAGACAAATTAGCCCCTTAACAGCTTGTTTTAGCAGCCCACAAAATACGGCAATTATGTCAATTACCATGTCTCTAGTTGAAAGAGAATAATTATGGAGCTTACCAATTGGACTAGTGGATAGTGCCTTCTAAAAGCAGTGAACTTGTTCAGAATGATCTAACCTCCGTTTACGTCGCACTCTAACATAGCACTCAACACATCACATGTCCCACTCCACGTGAACCACTCAACGAAATACACTAAACAAAGTGAGCTGAAAGGTTTGGGCTCTGCCAGCTAGCTACACGCCAGCGGGGCTGTCTGACTGTTCCAGCGCCTCGATGCCGAGCCAATAGGATCACTGCCTGAGGGGCGGAGGTGGTCCTATTGGCTCAGCATAAAACTCTTATGATGGGATGGCGGGCGGCGCTGTTTTGAGGTTTTTCACAGCCCTGTGAAACCCTGGTTTGGGTGTGAGACCTTCACATTCTTAGTTCTGACGATAGGCATCCATCAGAACGGTCCTGTAACGCAGGTAGGCATTGATGGCGAACACGCCAGCTTTCATCTCGCCCTCCGAGAGGGTGAAAGACGGGCGCGGAGCGTACAGTCTTGGCGGTGAGATATGTTTAGTACATGTGGCGACCTCTAGCAATCCATCTTAAAAACCCAATTGAAATGCATTACATGAGAAATGCTCCGATGTCGGCCCCTGCTTTTTCAATTTCGGAGGTATTACTTTTTCATAAAAGCCGAGGAAAATATTGCTTTTTGCCAAAACAAAAGGAAAGGAGCCTGCATCTGCAACAAGATTATTAAAAATTGTATCAAGCCAGCACCGAACTGGGACAACATCTATTTGCCCTCTAGGTAGCATTGGGCTTTTAAAGAATGGCTGTGTTTTTCAGTGTCATTGAGGACAGGCCCAGGAAATATAACATTATGTTAGGAATCACACGCCTCCCGATCTAGACGGAGGCCAATCATAAATAAAAGAGAAAAATAAATAAAGAAGGAAGCAGGCATGGCAGTCATCAGTTATCTCTGAAGGTTTAATGGAATGTAGCTGGAGAGAGAGAGAGAGAGAGGGGAGGAGAAGGGGAAAGAGAGAGAGGGGAGGAGAGGGGGAAAGGGGGAGAACAGGGGAGGAGAGGGGAGCAAAGCAGGGTAATAGAGGGGAAGAGAGGGGGGAGAGGAGGGGAGTGGGGGGGGGAGGAGGGGGAGAGGGGAGGAGAGGGGGAAAGGGGGAGAACAGGGGAGGAGAGGGGAGCAAAGCAGGGTAATAGAGGGGAAGAGAGGGGGGAGAGGAGGGGAGTGGGGGGGGGGGAGGGAAGGAGAGGGGGAGGAGATATTTAGCTTTCTAAAAGCTGTGTAAATAAGTCTTTTTGCTTTTTCATAATTAGTTTACATAGAAATGTTATCTACAGGTATAGCACTTTTAAGCTTTAGCAAGACCTGCAAAAAGGCCTCATTGATACAAAAATGGAAATGGACACCCGATCTGAAACTCACTATAAATGTAACTCCACAACCCTGTATCCCAAAATACAGTATCTACTGCAAAATATCTACTGCAAAATATCTACTGCAAAATAGCTAGCGTACAGCAAGGCTCTTAAATACCAAATAGTTGCGCTGAGTTATCATAATCCATCAGATTACTTAGGGAAGGCATTTCCCCTACCACAAAGGTTGATGGGAAATAAAATTCCATTCATCAATGACATTCCTTATCTGTGATTCTTGCCGCACAATAGTCTGTGTCTGTGAGTGAGTGTGTGTGAGAGTGTGTGTGTGCGTGTGTGTGTGTGTGTGTGTGATGGCACACCTCTCCGACCCCCTATCTTCCCATCATCACTTCTCTCATCTGGGTGGGTAAGGTGCTGGCAGAGCTCGTTCTGGAACTGGCGCTCTACTCTTCATTCTTTCATCCCTCCCTCCTCTCGTTCACCACACCCAGGCCCGGCGTGAAGGGGGTGAAGTGGTGGAGAGGAGGAAGGGGGAGGGCAGAATAGATAGCTTCCCCCCCCTCGAAGGGGGAGAGGTGGAAGCGCTCCCATGGGCCACAGGGGGCACGAAGACGTTGGTCTTTCCGGAACACCCCTCCAGCCCTTTCCCAGAGCTCCTCGGGGTCCGTTTTAGCGTCAACCAGAGCGGACTGATAATTCTGTTTGCTCACAATGTAATAAGGAACAACGTTGTTGCCGAGATCTACAGTTATGTCAAACTTGTGGTCGGTATTAGCGCTGCATTGACTGGCCCCAGACAACTCAATTAGATAAACGCATGATAAAGTCAGAAGATATCTGTCATATCTGTGTTGTATTTATGTTTAATCATGCCCACGGAATGATAACTTGTCCTTCTAACCCCACTTTGATCTCAAACAGACGGAATGAGGACGACAATAATGACATTTAGCTTCAAACAAATGAAAAGAATACCGTAAAAGCAGTCCACATCTAATTTACTTAAGAACCATTAGACTGTCTTTTCCTGGAATTCTCTTAGCTATGGGAAGGGGATATGGAAATCTGATAAAAGGGACGATAACTGCATTGGGGGCTTTATTATCATACTACAGATGATACCGTACAGTATGAGTGCATTATAAATCTACGAGCGCATCGCCGTATGCCAACTCCATAACACCTACTGATGTCTATACATCGCGAGCGCTGTTAGCTGTTATTAGAGTTCATTGAGACTGCCTCCGATATATCCTACGGCGAATCCCCCGATGTGCCAATATTTCAGAACTGCAGCGAGTGAAGTGTTGCGGTCGGCCGAGTGATGTACCGTAGGTGTCTCGATGCAGATGGAGGGCCGCGCCTGGCGCTCGCCCGCCTGGCTGTGCTGTGCTTGGCATATTAACCATCATATTGCAGTTAAAACAGCATGGAGGATACTCAGCGGGCCCCTACTTAATCATGCCATTCAAGGGCCTTATTAGGGAACAATTACTAAATGGCAAGGCTTGTAAATCATGCATCATTCATCAAGAGGACTTTAAGAAATGAGCGCGGCGGTTTGCGGCTGCAGATTTCCTGGGTGCAGAGTAGACCGGCTCATGAGTATTAATACCGGAGGAGCAGAGCGCAGAGCAGGCTAGGCTGGGGAGAAGGGCTGGGGTGGGTTGAGGAGGACAGTGGAGGACTAGGGAGGACAGTGGATGACTAGGGAGGACTAGGGAGGACAGTGGAGGACTAGGGGGGACAGTGGAGGACTAGGGGGGACAGTGGAGGACTAGGGAGGACAGTGGAGGATAGGGAGGACAGTGGAGGACTAGGGAGGACAGTGGAGGATAGGGAGGACTAAGGAGGACTAGGGAGGACTAGGGAGGACTAGGGAGGACAGTGGAGGATAGGGAGGACTAAGGAGGACTAGGGAGGACAATGGAGGACTAGGGAGGACAGTGGAGGACTAGGGAGGACAGTGAAGGACTAGGGAGGACAGTGGAGGACAAGGGAGGACAGTGGAGGACTAGGGAGGACAGTGGAGGACTAGGGAGGATACTGGAGGACACTGGAGGACAATGGAGGACTAGGGAGGACAGTGGAGGACTAGGGAGGACAGTGGAGAACTAGGGAGTACAGTGGAGGACTAGGGAGGAGGGCTGGAGTGGGTTGGGAGGAGAGATAGAGAGGGCTGGAGTGGGTTGGGTTGGGGATGAGAGATAGAGAGGGCTGGAGTGGGTTGGGAGGAGAGATAGAGAGGGCTGGAGTGGGTTGGGTTGGGGAGGAGAGATAGAGAGGGCTGGAGTGGGTTGGGTTGGGAGGAGAGATAGAGAGGGCTGGAGTGGGTTGGGTTGGGGAGGAGAGATAGAGAGGGCTAGAGTGGGTTGGGTTGGGGAGGAGAGATAGAGAGGGCTGGAGTGGGTTGGGTTGGGAGGAGAGATAGAGAGGGCTGGAGTGGGTTGGGTTGGGGAGGAGAGATAGAGAGGGCTAGAGTGGGTTGGGTTGGGGAGGAGAGATAGAGAGGGCTGGAGTGGGTTGGGTTGGGGAGGAGAGATAGGGAGGGCTGGAGTGGGTTGGGTTGAGGAGGGTTTGGATGGGTTGGGGTGGGCTGGGGAGGGGAGGGTTTGGATGGTTTGGGGTGGGTTGGGTTGGGGAGGGTTTGGATGGGTTGGGTTGGGTTGGGGAGGGTTTGGATGGGTTGGGGTGGGCTGGGGAGGGGAGGGTTTGGATGGGTTGGGGTGGGCTGGGGAGGGGAGGGCTGTGGTCTGTTTGTGACAAGCACCAAGGACACGGTTGTCTCTGTGGACTCCCGACAACAACTCGCACCCACATGCTGTCATTGTGCTAGCAGCCTGGCAGCTCTATTCACAGAGATCTGAGGGAAAAAGAAAATAATACAGCAGACTTATCTATATGACCATTTTGTTACTTTCACTATGTGCTGCTTAACTGAGCCCCAAAAAGGACACTCACAAGTGCTGGAGCTCCTCACAGGACAACACAGAGCCCAACAAAGGACCCCTTTTCCACACTCTTTTTTCCTCTCTCGCTCTCTCTCTCTCACACACACACACACACAAACACACATACGCACACACACACACACACACACACACACCACAAGCTGGAACAGTGAGGGTCTCCTGAGGGTGTGAAAGGGACAGGAGACGTGTTCACAATAGTATACAGTACACTGACAAATACTGTATGCAGCAGTGGCGTGCACAGACATTTTGGGGGGCAGGTGCTCAGTGAAAAATGAGGGGGGGGGTATACTGATAGCTTCACATGCTGTACCAACAACAAATTCTACCGACATTGGTCGCGTGGTGGCCATCATTACGTTAAATCCATTAATTGATTATGACTAGCTAGCTTGTTTAGCAGGTGGGCAGTCGGCTAATTTAGGTGTTTAGCTGTTTGGCGCTGTATGACACTTACTTCACAACAGAGACAAATAAAAGTTATAGTTTGGCAACTGAGGCTTAGGGGGCGAACAATACACTTGTTTCGTTTATGTGTTACCTGTCACTCGGGCACTCTGGATGGGGAAAGGGCAGGGAGGAGATGTGTGTGCTGTGTGCAGTGCTGCTGCAGCGCGCCTCGGTTTGTGTCCGCTTTTCGTGTTTACCGTTGACAAAGGAAGAGAGGGAGGGGAGGGGCACGGGTGTGTGCGGGGGTGGGGGAGGCTGGCAAAATTACAACGCATTTTGGGGCATTATTATTACACGCTTTTAATCGAGAATTGATCGATGTCACCATGGGCCACATACAGTAGGCCTACACTGTAAAAAATAAAAATAAAAATAAAAAAGTAACTTTCAAATGGGCACTTGCCTTGTCCAGAGGTCAAAGGGCAGGTGCTCTAGCACCACCTCGTGTCTATCTGTGCGCGTCCCTGGTATGCAGACAGGCCTCGTTTGATGCCAAATGATGTCAGTTACCCACATACAGTAGGCCAGCTTTAGGAATAACTCCTTTCACTTCAGGATCACTTGTTGAGCTGGATCAAGTTGTATTCAAGAGTGAATGCTAGGGTGAGACTACAGTCTATACTGTACATGATTTTCCAATGCAAGTAAACCTTGCATGATTTGCATAAATCCTTGTATGTTTATCAGTATACTGCACTGTAACTTTTATTCCTGTATTCTATTTGTCCTGCTTTTTGTTTAAATGTCTATAATGACTTGCTTTTTGTTTAAATGCTTTTAATTTGTCCAGCCTTTTGTTTTAAATGTCTTTAATGTCTTGCTTTTTGTTTTAATGCTTTTAATGTCTCATGTAAAGCACCTTGAATTGCCCTGTGGCTGAAATGTGCTATATAAATAAACTTGCCTTGCCTTGCCTTGCCTAAACCTGTTAGATTCGGGTGTCACTTGGATTCTACAGTCGCTGAATTCTGGTCAACCCAGGGGAAGAAGTAGCTGATGAACTCTCTGTTTACGTTAGTTTCTCTAACGTAGTTTCTCTGCACAACGCATGTAATGGTTTATACAAGCGGGTAGGACCGGAGCGAGGTTGGTCTCTATGAAGACCGTTGCTTCTGGTGCGCGTTTTGTCAAAGGGAGAGGTGACTGTGGCCCTGTTGGGGTAGAGGAACGAGGGATTCTATTCCCACTACTTCCTTGTCCTGTCCAAAGTCACGCCGAGATAGGTTCTTTTTAGCCGAAAAGCTGTCCTCAATGTCTTGAGGATGTAGTGATTGATTCGACGTAGATGAGACGCTCAAGGATGGGGCAGTAACTCTTGGGGTCCCCTTCAGGCTTGTTCGGCTTAGGGATCGTGACAACTAGGGCTCTTCTCCAGATTTTGGGGATCTTGAGTTGGCGCAAGCAGGAAGAGAGGAACGCTCTTAACCAGGACTTCAAGGCAGGTGCGGCATGGAGTATAAGCTCTGGGCAGATAGAATCAGGCCCTGGGGCTTTCCCTGGCTTTACATGCTGGAGGGCAACAGTGAACTCCTCCAAATTCACTGGAGATGTTACCGCCGCTAGGAGTTGTGGCCTTCCAGAGGTCAGACACTTCTTTTGCCACGAGACGTGATGATTTGCGGTCTTTGCCCTCGTATGTCCCACTTTTCACAAATTGTGATACGATTTTGTTTGCAGAGCTGGGCAGTGACGGGGAGTGTCTAGACCTACCAGTGAGGGGAGTGCTTCATGCCTTGCAGCTGGAGTGTGAGAAGTTGATGGAGTTAATGGCCTCTTCCCAGCGCTCTTGTCTCCTTCGGCTGAGTCTAGACAGCAGGGCTGTGGCAAGTGTGTCTGACTCAACTCCTGGGGGGGCCCGGAGGAAGATGCAGATAAAAAATATATCTTAAAATATATAGGCTTATCAGCCCATCGATTTTCTCCTTGCTCGCCCCACCCAAATGTTCTCAAATGGCTGGCGTGACTTGGCAACAAAGAAAACAATATTGCAAGGAAAAGGACAAAGGGAACATTGCGAATGTACGTAGCTAGACTTTACCTCAAATGAAAACATAATAATCTCAAACCATAGCACACCAAAATCAAAATGAAACGTTGGTTGATGCCACAGCAGAGAGGCAAGTTCCTCCGGCAGAAAGCCCATCCACCGCTGGCAACGTTACGGGAGGGGACACGAGAGTCACGGGGTGAGTCAGCCATGCAGATAGTGCTAATGTGGATAGGCCTATCCATCAGAAGTCGGACCAGCCTGCCTCGTCCAAGTCTCGAAAATATTACGAGGAATATATCCAGTATGGATTTGCATGCGTCGTTGTCAACAAAGTACAACGTCCCCAAAAATTAAACCCCAGACTGGACTTGTTGTGCTCCAAGCATTGTGCCCACCCATCTCATTAGGTACGTTTAACCTGTACTGAATTACATTAGCTACGAGCTAATTAATATTATGATTGTTAGGCTATTCATGTTCATTTTGTGTAGTCATTAAGCATGTGTATGCATGCAGTATGTTTTCACATATACTCCCAGTCATCCGCACTCTGGTACTAATCACATATATTAAAATATTATAGACCCTTTTTACTGTTGGTAAACAATTAAGTGTGCGCACACATTTTAATAATAATAATAATAATAATAATAATAATAATAATAATAATGTATACTGTATGTATTTATGTGTGTGTTTCTCTCTCTCTCTCTCTCTCAGTACAGAACAGGATCTGAGGAAGAGGATCTAGCATTAGGTTCCTTATCTGAATTCTCCACAGTAACATTCTCACAGGAAACAGGGTAGCACCAGCAAGCGGCCTAGATTAATCAAACCCTGTTCCTTTCGCACACTGGGCATCCAATGAGGACATGAGCAGACTCTATTCAGCAGGCATCATGGCAGACTGGAAGGCACTGCAAATCATCTATATTGAACTGCAGCATTCAAGTAATCATTAATTTCGCAGAGGCAGGGGAAGTTAGCCGTTTAGCCTTTCATTGATTAGTTCGCCGTTTGCAAAACAAAAAATGTGAAAGAAGTTTACTTTGATGCCATTTTTTAGCCAGCACATTAACTTCAGGATTGGAGGGGAATATTGCTTAGTGTGAAAGAAAAGAAGACAGCATCACACTGAAGTACTTCAAACTGCCAATGCAGTTCATGCAATATTCATCTGTCGTGTAATGTGTATTAATCTGTCAAGTAATGCATATTCAGAGGCAGCAAAGGCAAGGAGCTCTAATATAAGCAAACAAAGAGACCGACAGTGGCCACAGCGGAGACTGGGAAATGCAGATCAAACAGCTATATAAATCAGTCATCAGGGGGGAGATCCAGCCTTCACACTTCTGTTCATTCATTACACTCTGGAGGACCGTCTTCTTCATAATGCTCTGTCCAATCAATACGACGTCGCCCTCTGCTCTGCGCTGATGGGAGGTCGTGTCTCCCCCTCCACGCCTCCTTCTCTTCCTCTCATCTCTCTCCATCCGTTCTGTTCATCGCCACGACGGTATCAGCCCTCCTTCTGCCCTCGCTCTCACTCTCTCCGTCTCTCAACTTCTTTTTAAAGCATGCCGTGTATTACTTCTTGTCATGTAAAGACCCCCGAAATATTCTGCAGCCTTCCTTGAAGAATTCACTGAAACTATTGCCATTTGTCTCTAACAGGAGATCTCAACATTCACATAGACGTTGAGAATGATAAACTTACAAAAGGTTTTCTGAACCTTATTGAAACCTTCGGCCTGTGCCAACGTGTCTGGGCCTACCCATGTCCACGGCCACACTCTAGATCTTATGACAAGAGGTTTAGAAGCATCGTTTACGAAAGACATCAACGTTGCCATGTCAGACCATTCATGTATTTTCTTTGAGCTCAACCTCTTCCTAAATATATTAAATTGTACGAAATCTATTAACAAATGTTATATCAGCGATAGTACCGGCACAGAGTTTATAGAAACGACGTTGTCCTCTCCCAGTCTCACGCCTGCCCCAGTGGATAACCTCCTACATGCCTTTGTCACCAAGACCACAGACATCTTGGTGACAAAAACGTTGATCTCTGGTAAAGAAAGAGCTCCATGGAGAAACGCCGCCTCTGTCTCAGCGCTTAAAAGAGAATGTCGGAAAGCAGAACGAAACTGGTGTCTCAATTACAGTAGATCCAGAGTTTGTTTCCAAGGATACATGCAACAAATGTTTCTTCAGTCACAAAATAGATGAAATCAGACAATACATCGTGACAATTAACAGTGCCCATTTAGTAGAATCCAGCAGTGGGACTCATGGAATGTCAATGTTTGAAACCATTGGCCTTCAGCCTCTTGAAGAAACTGTGTCTAAGCTTAAAACCTCTACTTGCTGGTTAGACTCGCTGCCCACTAAATTCTTCAAATCAGTTTTTAGTTCCATTGCATCTGATGTACTTCAAATAGTAAACAGTTCCCTTCTATCAGGAACCTTTCCAAAAGTTGTACCACTACTGAAGAAGAACAGTCTTCACTCAGCTGTACTGAATAACTACCGCCCTATTTCTAATCTGCCATTCAGAGGTAAAATAATTGAGAAAACTGTCTATAAACAACTCCATGACTTCTTGGTCATAGGCGGCCTGCTTGACCGTTTTCAGTCTGGGTTTAGACCTAATCACAGCACAGAGACCGCCCTCATCAAAGTCTTAAACGACATCCATCTAAACACAGATGCTGGCAAGGTTTCTGTCTTTGTCCTGCTGGACCTTAGCGCCACATTCAATACAATCGACCACAAAATACTCTTGGATAGATTAGAAAACTGGGTAGGCTTATCCGATACAGCACTACAATGGTTCAGATCGTACCTACAAGATCGGGACTATTTTGTCTCCCTTGGCGGCTTTTCATCTGACCGGACAAGCATGAAGTATGGTGTCCCTCAAGGGTCAATTCTGGGCCCACTCTTATTTAATTTATACATGCTTCCCTTGGGCAAAATCCTTCAAAATAATAACATTGCCTATCATACCTATGCAGACGACACTCAGATGTACATATCTCTCTCCCAAGATGACTTTGCACCAGTCAACTACCTATTAGACTGCATTGAAATAACTGGATGGGTCAAAATTTCCTGAAACTAAATAAAAACAAAACCGAGACTATCATTTTTGTAACTATGAGCACAAGTGAAACATCAAAATTCAAACACCTGGGTACATTCCTCAACCCGCTAGGTATGGAAAAGTCCCCGAGCCCCTTACCTCCACTGGCAACCCCCCCCCCCCCGCCCCCCCCCAGATACCCCGAGCCCCTCACCTCCACTGGGAACCCCCCCGCCCCCCCAGATATCCCGAGCCCCTCACCTCCACTGGGAACCCCCCCAGATACCCCGAGCCCCTCACCTCCACTGGGAACCCCCCCGCCCCCCCAGATACCCCGAGCCCCTCACCTCCACTGGGAACCCCCCCGCCCCCCCAGATACCCCGCCCCCCTCACCTCCACTGGGAACCCCCCCGCCCCCCCAGATACCCCACCCCACCCCCCTCACCTCCACTGGGAACCCCCCCGCCCCCCCAGATACCCCGCCCCCCTCACCTCCACTGGGAACCCCCCCGCCCCCCCAGATACCCCGCCCCCCTCACCTCCACTGGCAAAGAGATACCCCGCCCCCCTCACCTCCACTGGGAACCTCCTTCCACTGATGCTGTGTTCAGAGCCTTCAGAGCCGTTGCTCTGGCCCCAGTGGAACTCCACCTTCTCTGCCTTGAATCTCCCAGGCAGGCCGGCTCCCCGCACAAAGTAGTCATCCTTCAGCATGATGGCCACTGAGGGAGAGAGAGAGAGAGAGAGAGAGAGAGAGAGAGGAAGAGAGAGAGAGAGAGAGAGAGAAAGAGAGAGGGAGAGAGAGAGAGAGAGAGAGAGAGAGAGAGAGGGAGAGAGAGAGAGAGAGAGGGAGAGAGAGGGAGAGAGAGAGAGATAGATAGAGAAGAGAGAGAAAGAGAGGGAGAGAGAAAGAAAGAGAGAAAGTGAAAGAGGGAGAGAGAAAGAGAGGGGGAGAGATAATCAGTTTAGCTTGTTGTGTCACACGAAGCATGAACATATGCAGCGTGATTCTGTTTGGCCTAAAAAAAAGAAGGACATTATGTATTTGAGGACATTGGTAGTGAGGTTGAGAGTTCCTCTTCAGGCAGATGTGCCGGATATTACACAGGGCCTTTTCATAAATGTCTCACTGGCCTCAAAGACAAGGTCTGAAATGAGGGGCTAATTTGCTTGGCAAAAGTTATCTCTTCAACCATTACAAATTGCCTTTGCAAGTCTTTTGTTATTTCCTCACAGCCTTGAAGTAAAGTGGGTATTGATAAAGAGGGATTTATTATTTTTGCTCTAAAAAGGTCTACGTTCAATTAACCAGTGCAACCTTAAATAACTGCTGCCATTGTCAAAGAGATTTTAAACTCTGATTGAATTCTCTGAATCACTTCTACTGCTCCTTTCACGGGAGATTTCTGTTCAATTTAGGATAACCACTGGTGTGAAAAGAGTGGCCTGGTTACCCAACACTGGCAGAGTCTGCAACTCAAGGAATATCAAACTAAGCACACAGAGTGTTGCTTGGCTTGTCTGATGTACAGGGTCTGAAATTTCGCAAGTTGACCCTACAACAATGAACTGACTTATTTGTTCTGTTTTTTTTCCCTTCTTTTGCCATTCCATTAATCTCTTCTTGAAAACATCTGAGATTACAACAAATGTATTGCGCTGTGCTTTTACAAGGTGGCTGGCACACTGAAATCCTAGCAGTCCAGATCCCGGATCCTATAAGATTACATTGAGTTGTTCATCCCGTCTAGGCCTAATGTACTGCTTTTGGCAAGCCAATCACCCTAGGCACAGCCAACAGTGGAAGTCCACTCGGAAGGAAACGGTGAGAAAAAACGACACTGGGCTGTAGGGGATTCTCACAATCTTCAACAGATGTTTCGGTGGGCTAGATAATTCTTAATGGCCAACTCAGCTAGCTATGTGGCTAAGAAGAAAAAAACACTCCATGGTTGTAGCTGGGCTAGCGTAAAACTAATTTCACTGCTGGGGTTAAACAAAGCCATAATTAATATGCTAGCAAGCTAGTGTAAGAAAAGCAATCAGCACTTCCGTAGTATGCACAGCAGATTACATTACCCCCCCCTCCTAATAAGGCAGAAAAGGACACATTTCTTCTTTTTTAAGCATTTGTTTTGGCCATTTTCTTGATTCATTCCTAATCCTGTGTTGTGAGGGAAGTCGAGGCCTATGAGTTTCATTAGTGAGGTAGTTTGGGCGCATTAAGAGCCAAACAGGAATTAGATGCTAAGCTCCAAAGACCTTGGATGTCAGAGAGCGAACACAGAAGGCTCGCATACAAGTAAAACCTTGATTAACGCAAGTATTTCTTCAAGGCTAACTAAGTCCTCATGAATTCCTTAAAATTGTTTATTTGATATGATTCTGGCACACTATCGTGCCCATACTCTCTCTCTCTCTCTCTCACAAACACACACACACACACACACACACGTACACACACACACACACACACACTAACACATAAACCCCTGTCACGCTCTGTTCTCTTGGCCGTGAAACATCTTTAATGGTTTTCTGCCGAAGGTGAGGGGGTCAGAGTTCAGCCAAGACCGCAGACTTGGAGGAAGCGTGGCGACTTTTCACAATTGATTGAGGCCTGCATTATTATGGGATGTTCCCTTTTCTGCTTTAGCAAATCCATCCTCCTCCTGCAGGTGATTATTTCAGATAAAATGCTCAGCTGTCACAACAAGGGGGCATTCGTCTTGTTAGCCATGCATTATGCAGTGCAGAGGAGAGAGGTAAGAAGCTGTGTGGTATTTGGCTCTGGAGCTGTTGTTTGTGTTAGCACTTTACTCGGCTCCTGCGTGTGCCATGCCACAAACGTGCTAAACTGCGCTACGCTAATGATAGCCCCCAGCTGCGCCCTCCCCCCTCCCCCCCCCCTCACCCTCAATCTCCCCCAAGCCAGCACAGCCCAGATGTGCCTCATCCTTTAGCTCCAGCAGGACGTACTGAGGCCTTGGGAAGAGATGGCTGTGATCGTCACAGTCCCAGAGTTACTCCACCTCTCATCCCGATGGAGCTCCCTACTCCATCGGGAGGCAAGGGGGGGCATACCGTAGGCCCCTCCAGCAGATGAAGGTGACACTACCGTCCCTAACAGATGTCCTCCCATCTGATCCACAAGCCACTCACTCACCCTCCAACAGAGAGAGAGCAGGGTGGAGAGGGAATGTACCCAGCTCTGAGAACAAGCCATCGGAATAGCATTGTCCATCAGTTTGAATGGAGGGCAAACGACTAGCTTGATGGGCCAGTCCAGATAGATGTTATTCCCTCCCCTCCATCTTCTTTCAATTTCACAATGACATGGAACATTTTGAAAAGAATTGAAAGATCATTCAAAGTCTGGCCATCCTGGGGATATACATGGGGGGTGGGGGTATTGATTTTTGTATAAATCGTATGCATGCATGTATCAAATGTGGGAATTTTTGAAGTGACCGCATCCAGATATGAAGTCAAATGTTGTGTTTGTTTATTAAATCACAATGAAGACATTGTTTTACTCAGGTCTGTAGACAGCTCAGGTAATGGAGTCTCAGCGGTCCCTGGTGTGACTGCTGTCAATACTGACGGCAGCCACCTGTGGCCTTCACTCCCACGAGCATTTAAACTGCATCGGGAGGCAGAGGGAGAGCGCCATCCATCTTTCTGACAGATAGGCTTTGTGAAAAATACCTGTCTTTGACAGGCGGACAATCTGTGAGGGGCAGAAACTCAGACAGGTTGCTTTGTATCTGCTCCAATGATGGTCCTCACTAATATGGTGCGACCACCCGGATGTACGTCTCTGCTTATCGTCATGTCAATTATCGCGCTACTGTAGGCTACGTGTCTAGACTGCAGATGCAATTGGAGGTAATGCAATGATATATGTTACTGTGGTACTTTTCTGTCTCTGATACGCCATTGTACTAGCAACTGTAAATGGCTGTATTATGAAATAAGTCAGCAGATACGAAGGATAGTGCGTTAATTCACCTCTGCATACTGTAAACACAATTTGGTGACCTTGAATGTTCTATTGCTAGCGAGTCTTTGCTGTAATTGACAGTACTTACTGTAAGTGGGCTATTTTCATAGCTGTTATAAACTCAAGTTACCTAAAAGGGAATCTACTGTAGGAACAGGAAGAAAAAACCATCAACTGTTCTACATTTATGTAGGCTACTGTTACTTAGTCACATGTCCCACTCTTTTTTTTGCAAACAACAGAACGCTCAAGCCGTCTCCAAAATGACGAGTGTCTCTGAATGCTGTTAACATTCTGCATAAGTGATGTATGAACTTTCATTGTGTATTACGGACGACTGTTTGAGGACCTGGTGGTCAGATCAGTTCATAATACAGTGTCTTTCACCTGTCTTGCCAGTGTTCTTCATAGAGGTCTTGTTAGAGGATTCGCCCTCAAAGCCATCCAGAGTTAGCTCCTGGTACTCTGTAGACACCTTGGTGTCCTGGTCTACGATGTTGATTGGCGATTGGTTCTTCTCTCTGCATTCTGGGTAGGCTGATGACCAGCCCTCCTCAGGCCCATAGGTACCTGTGAGGGGAGGAGGGGAGGAGAGGAGGAGTCAATCTCTCATTCAGTAAAAACACACAAGCTCATCAATCGCAAACATGAACATCACAAACATGTCTCCAGCACAGCCAGACCTACAGTACAGCCCTCTATCCAGAACAGTCTTCCCAGTTAGAGAGGTCTCATCATCACCTTCTTTTTTATCTTTTTGTCTAAGAACTCTTGGTTCTTTTAAAACAAGCCTGAAGACTTTTCTTTTTGCCACTGCTTTCTAAGAGGAGTTATGTTTATCAGTATACTGCACCGTAACTTTTATTCCTGTACTCTATTTGTCCTGCTTTTTGTTTTAAATGTCTATAATGACTTGCTTTTTGTTTTAATGCTTTTAATTTGTCCTGCCTTTTGTTTTAAATGTCTATAATGTCTTGCTTTTTGTTTTAATGCTTTTCATGTCTCATGTAAAGCACCTTGAATTGCCCTGTGGCTGAAATGTGCTATATAAATAAACTTGCCTTGCCTAAGACACGTACACTCTCTTTCTCTCTCTCTCTCTCAAGAAAACAAGTTGCCATTTTGTCTGAGTTAATGTACAGCTGTTTCTGTTGTATGGAATCAACATTATTTTCCATTAGCAGCCCTATGTGTGTGTATGATGCAATGTGTTTCTATGGTGAGCTGAGGCAGATGGGGAGTACCTTCAGCCACAGGCTCTCATCCCTCCCAAGTGTAAAACTGAGCGGTTCAAGCATTCCTTTGTGCCAGCAACCATCAGACCGTATAGCATGTCCTCAGACTTGGAAGTCTCAGATTTCTGTCACTTGTCACTTTACGTTAGCTAGTTTTTATAGTTATTTATAATTTCATAGTAGTTTTTATAGTTATTTATTTCCCATATTCCCATTGTTTAGTGCTAGTGTTATATTGTGAGCACTGTTTGCTTTTGACTCTCCATTCTTGATTTTATTCTGTACCTCTTCTGTCCCGATTTTCTGCTGCTGTAAAACCTGACACCCCCACCCACCCCCAGGGGATTATTAAAGTCTATCTGATCTTATCTTAGCTAAGTCTGCACTCGAGCGCCTCCTCGGACTGGGAGAGGTGAGTGGAGTTCAGTGTGCGCCAGCTGAGACCCCCTGCTGCTCATGCTCAGGACAGATGACCGGCCGGGGGGGGACACCAGTGCGCTTGCTGTAGCGCAGGGTCACAGAGAAAGATCGGTCCGAAATGTCATTGTCCTCCTGCTACCTTCCTCACATTACACAGACTGGGAAAGGGCGAAGGGAGAATTTGACAGAGAGTGAGAGAGTGATTGATTGATTGATTGATTGATTATACTTTATTGTCCCGGTAGGGATACTTGTCTTGGGCGCAGCACCGCATTGCTTTATAAGCATTTGACAAACAACATGTCACACAGGACACAGCAGAGCATAAATGAGAGAGTGCGAGCAAGAGAGAGGGAGAGAGAGAGAGAGAGAGAGAGAGAGAGGGAGAAAGAGAGAGAGAGAGAGGGAGAGAGAGAGAGAGGGAGAGAGAGAGAGAGGGAGAGAGAGAGAGAGAGAGAGAGAGAGGGAGAGAGAGAGAGAGAGAGAGAGAGAGGCAGAGACAAAGTCAAGCTAGAGGAGTGAGAAATAGAGAGATGGGGGGGGGGACAGAGGAGGTCAATGCCATGGAAACTGTGTAGAGAGAATGGCGTCACTCTCGCTTCCTGTCCTGACACGCAGGCGAAAGCCCCGAGGGTGGAGACGGCCCTCAGAGCCAGGTGGCGGCGCGTAATTAGTCGTCTGACCACCAAACCGCCGACACTGTGAGCCTGTCCTGTCGGGTCAGGTGATGTTTGATCCTCCGGTGAAAAGCAAGCTGAAGTGTGACCTCACACTCCCAAGAAACCACATCCAACAACAACGAAAAACAAACTTCTCCCGTTCTCGGCAGCACTACCGATCCGTCCCTGCCACGGAAACTAAAGCCCCCAACTCAGGTCATCTCTCTCACCTGGCTGAGATACATGATCCCGTAACAGTACCGAGGTGATGTACCAAGTTTCTACAAAATCCTCCAATATCTCCTCTCCCGTTTGTTGTCACCTTGTCTCCCTGCGGCAGAGCTGATTGGCTGTCCTCAGCAGCAGCGGGTCTGCAGCAAACTGGGGGCTAAAGTGCACCCCTAATTGAAAGCAATACTCAGCTCCCGGGGTCTTGAAATGAATTTCCCTGCGATTACTCAAGCCAGTGTATGTCCAGAAGCGTTTGGTAATGTCTATTTCATTGAATTAGGAAGCATCTCCTTCTCCGTCCCCCCATCCTTGACTTGAGGCGGATATTGATTGGTGAGGTCTGGATTTCATAGGAGAAGTGGGGAGGGGGGGTCTGGGTCCAGCCTAGGACGGTAATGGATGCAGTGGAGGGCCATGGAGAGGCCATTAGTCATTGGTTTAATGCAGCTAATGTGTGCAGAGAGGTGGAGCAGAGCGCCCAGGCTGACTGTCTTGACGTGGAGAAGAAAGCCAATAAGCTGAGGCTTACAGTACCTGCTCTAGCGTACAGGGAGTGCTGAGGGCTGTCTTTTATCAGTTAGCAGAACCCATCCTGGACAAATGCTCATCCAAACAGATAATCTATTTAGGCTTTTTATATAATAGCCTCCAGGGCGAAATTGAACCGAAATAAAATCTACCTGATTATGTTAAATCAATAAACTGCCAGGTTGTTCCGACAATATATAAGCGTATTGAATATAGTGTCGCCGGTCTAAAACGGAGTGAGTTTCTGCGAGCTCCCACTGTACTGAATAATGAAAGCTACTGTAGCAGGTGGTGATGTAGCCGCTCTTCCCAGGTTCCCCTGTGTCCTCCCCCCTGTCTGATCCTGGGGTGAGACGGAGAGGAACCGAGACCAGCGGGCCACCTGGTGTCACATCAACATCCCTCCCCCCCGCTGACCTCCTGCGTCTCTGGGATCAATACGTCGCAATTTCCCCGGTTCCACTTAAGGGAGCCATCAGCGCGATGGACTGTCAAACTCTTCCAGCGAGGGCAGGCTGGCAACGCTTTGTTGAACCACGAGCACCGGGAGACACCTGGGTCACCGGCGCTTTTTGCTGTTGGACTTGAAAGGATGCGGCACATTTTGACATCACACTGCCATACCGATCCGGAGAGGGTTTTAAATAGAAAAAGCCAAGCCTGTCTGAGAACCCGCCATTGTTTAATTCGCTGTTATCGGATTCACATCATGTCCGCACGGGTGAATTCACTGCTTCCTGAGAATGAAAAACAGACATCTCTACCGAATCCAGACACGCCGTCAAAATGGAGCTGTTTTCATTATGTGACTGCCTAGAGTGTCCGAGCCAATCAAAGACCCCCGGCCGTGTGACAGGCCTGAGAAGGTGTAGAGTGGTCTCTGCTCTCTGGCATCTGTTTTCACGCGTCTCTATAGCCAACTGTCTGTGATTCTCAGGAGGGCTTGCACATTTTATCTCAGTGAATTATTAGCGCTGTAAACGCACCTTTATGGTGCTTTCTCCCCCAAGAGAGTCCGGGGTTTTCAGTCAATTAGGAACGATTTCTCCAAAAGCTGTTGCTGCTTTAGACCTCGCACATTTCTGCGAAAAGGCTGCCACACTCCAATTTGCTGCATAAACAAAACGCTGATTGTCGGCGAGGCCGCCTTAAGAGTACAATTACGAGGCACCTGCCTACAGACGCCGTCGCTACAACAAACGTAAACACACCTTAGGGGAAATACGTCTTTGGGACAGAATCTGACATTCTCCCGGAGCTCAAACAAAGCAAGTGAATGGTGTAGGAGAGAAGAATATAAATCTCCTAGCAGCCTAGGAACTCTCGCCGTTCGCATCCATATTTCACATTGATCCATAGCTTCAAAGTATATGTATAGAAATGGCAGGGGAGCCCGCTGCGCTAGGCTGGTGACTATTGCTCATTTTTCCACTCTTAGATTCTCTCCCAGGACGCTGATTCTATCAAGATTAGTGGGAAATGACGGAAATCAATGTTCTGAGAAGTCTTCTGGTATTCCATGGATCTCCGCCTCGACAGAAGAGCCCCCAAAGAGTCACTTAAGGTATTATGTGTAATCTCCCAGTGCAGCAAGCACCAGAGCTGCCCCTCGCAAAACAACCACCCCCCCCCCCCCCCCACCCACCATCCACCTGTACCTTCTCCACCAGGGTGAGCAACACCCAGAACCCCACATACTGTAGGAGGTCAATCTGGATGAAAGAGGGACAGATGGAGGAGAAGAGGACTAAAAAAGAAAGAGAGTCATAAATATATTTTTGCAATGCCTATAAACGGGCTTCGTAAACAGGGGACCGCCGGGAAGAAACGTCGGACGAATAGACAATTGAGACCACTCCCATTATGGTGGCGTGCGTAACGCGCGTTGGTGTTTTCAGCGAGCATTTCAGTGGCTTGTTATACTGGACTAGTTTGGTACAGTATCAAACAGCCCAAAACAATTTTTAAGCCATTTCGAGTGTTGATTGATTTTGCTAGGCTACTATCAGCCTCTAGCATATCATGGTACAAAATAGATTTTCTATAAAACCAAATTGGAAGTGATTTTCAAGAGTTTCTATAGTTTACGCCTATGCAAAACTGAGAGAAAGGTCAGCGTTGTTATAGCAGCCCTATAGTCTAACAGTACACGCCTACGCATGATCAAATAAACCCACACATGATTTAATCATGAGCAATTCCTCAGCTAGCAAAGCTAAACAATCTAACGAGTTTACAATCTACAAGTACCAGGAGGCCATAATTGCTCATCTGAACAACAATGGAATATGACTGTCTACTAT
>NC_140240.1:2725684-2740684 GCF_949987555.1 Borostomias antarcticus | reverse complement strand
ATAGGAGTGTGAGAGGTATCATTAAAAATCTAAATCTGTCAACTACTCATGTGAAGAAAAGAGAAGAGAGGAAAGACGAGGAGAGGAGCGAAGAGGAGAGGAGAGGAGAGGAGAGGAGAGGAGAGGAGAGGAGAGGAGAGGAGAGGAGAGGAGAGGAGAGGAGAGGAGAGGAGAGGAGAGGAGAGGAGAGGAGAGGAGAGCTGCGAAAGAAAAGAGAAAGAGAGGAGAATTTACATGCAAGTGGGATGTTGGAAGGGAATCAAAAGTAGCTGTTTTGGAAGCTATTCTTATGTTCCTGTGGGTAGATATGAGTCATTAAGCAGAACATCATGGCTTCCCTGCTATGTCCAACTGCTCTGACTGAGAGGAGAGACAGCCGCTGTGCTACTTAAGATTCCCATAAGTGTATTTGAGGCCGGTTGCTTTTTACCATTTCACTCCTTCACTTACAATTACTGGAGTTAAGGGGGCTTTTTGGGACCCCCTCGAAAACAATAAATTACAATACATTTCTTCTAAGTGTAGTCAGACCTCACAGGGAAACTACTAGTGGTTTTTTTAAACCAATTTTTACCAAAACAACAAGGTACTGAAAACGCTCCGTTATTAGAATGATGATGATGATGATGATGACGATGACGACGATGATGATGGCCTTTGTGGCTCAATGTGTATGTGACAGCTATTCATTAGATATGAATATTAATGAGTGTGTACAAGTAATTGCTTTGTTGATGCTAGACTATCAACAGACCCAGGACTCTCATCAACATATTCTGTTGTTTATTCTTCATTAAACTAGAAAACAAAATGACCAAAGATATATCATAAACATCATAAACAACTTCAATTCAAAGCAACTTTAAATGAAAAAGCAGTTAATTCACTCTCTTGTTTCCATTGCTGAATAAACAGTTGTGTTATATTTGGGAACCAACTTGTGGGGACACAAAGTGACCTGCCACAAGAGCAGGTCAGGGCCTGACCAGCTCGGCTTGCCGCCACCGAGATGAGCACCCATCAGTCTCACATCAGAGAGAGGCATTCTGGGAAGGGAGTCATCGACCGGAAGGTCAGGCCACTGACATCACACAGCTAGAAGAGCAGCCAGACAAAGCTCTAGCTCCACGATCTGTATCCCCGTCACCCCGCACGAGGGCTTGACCTTCCTGTCTGTCTCAACAACACCTGTTCTTCCCAGTGTGTGTGTGTGTGTGTGTCTGCATGTGTGTGTGTGTCTGCATGTGTGTGTGTACAGTATGTCTGCATGTGTGTGTGTGTGTCTGCATGTGTGTGTGTGGGTATGTGTGTGTGTGCGCGTGTGTACAGTATGTGTGTGTGTGTGTGTGTCTGCATGTGTGTGTGTGTGTAGGTATGTGTGTGTGTGCGCGTGTGTACAGTATGTGTGTGTGTGTGTGTAGGTATGTGTGTGTGTGTGTGTGTGCGCGTGTGTGTGTACAGTATGTGTGTGTGTGTGTGTGTGTGTGCGTGTGTCCTGTAGCTGTATGAGCAAGTCTATGTGTGTGTCCTAACATTTGGGGTTTTATAATAGTCTCCATATTACTTTGATCCACTCCAGTCACAACGGTGGCATCATACATATTGCATCTGCCAGCACTGACGCGCCTGCCTGCATAGACACACAAACAACACACACATAAACAACACACACAAACAACACACACAGAAACAACACACACACAAACAACACACACAGAAACAACACACACAGAAACAACACACACATAAACAACACACACACAAACAACACACACACAAACAACACACACACAAACACAACACACACAGACACAACACACACAGACACAACACACACACAAACAACACACACACAAACAACACACACACAAACAACACACACACAAACAACACACACAGAAACAACACACACAGAAACAACACACACACAAACAACACACACACAAACAACACACACAAATACAACACACACAGAAACAACACACACAGAAACAACACACAGAAACAACACACACACAAACAACACACACAGAAACAACACACACAGAAACAACACACACAGAAACAACACACTCAGACACAACACACACACAGAAACAACACACACAGAAACAACACACACAGAAACAACACACACACAAACAACACACACAGACACAACACACACAGAAACAACACACACAGAAACAACACACTCAGACACAACACACACACAGAAACAACACACACAGAAACAACACACACAGACACAACACACACAGAAACAACACACAGACACAACACACACAGAAACAACACACACACAAACAACACACACAGAAACAACACACACAGAAACAACACACAGAAACAACACACACAGAAACAACACACAGAAACAACACACACACAAACAAGGTTGTATAAAATTACACATTGGAAGACACCGCCATGTCGCGTCTGCAAATTACATAAATTGGACAAATTTAATCAGGGACAGTAATGCACTCACAAAATGTTCAATACAGCCTTCTCAGAATCCAACCTCCTGCATCTCTCTCTCTCTCCCTGTCTCTCTCTCTCTCTCTCTCTCTCTCTCTCTCTGAAATTAGCATGCTTTCCCCATAGCAACCACATGTCTCCTCACAACCCGAGCTCCCTGTTCAGCGGTCCCCTGAAGTTTGCTCATCATTTCAACAGGGGCCTCTAAACTTTGTTGTCAGGTCTCTGCCTTTGCCGGAGCCAGACACAGGCTGACAGAATGCTCAGTGGTGTCGGCATGAGGGGGAGATAAAGGCATTAGACATAATGGCGTCATCTATCATGGAGTCACATATCTCTCTCCGCCCTCCCCCTGAGCCTGGTGGCTTAACAAAAGGGACAAACCCAGAGAAAACACGAAGCACACGCGCGCACACTCTCTGTCTCTCTCTCTCTCTCTCTCACACACACACACGCACGCACGCACACGGACAAAACGCAGTCCCACACAACTCGGGCCTACTACCCGCAGTTCCCTTTCCGACCTCTTCAAACATCACTTTCCATTTTCCTTGTCTCCTCACATCCTTCATCCTGTCCTCTCCTGCTGTCGGTGCGGCAGCAGTCAGGGTCGCGGCAGGCGAGATTGGTTCCCCTCTGCCTACTTCATCAGGGGTCTCTCGCAGTCCCTCTGCCCCCCCCCCCCCCCCCCCCCTCGTCCCCTTTTCCCCTCTCCTCCAGCCCAAATCCTAATCAGAGGCTTCACCGCGCCCCTATCAGACAGGCAGACACAGATGGCGGAGCGAGCGCGCTCTAGCTAGTCGTCCTCATTGATTCCGTGCGATTTTAATTAAAAGATACACGCTTATTTAGATTCCAAAGTCATTCCGCTCCGGACGATTCTCCTCCTCCTTGATATTCCGGGGCGGCCGTCGTGTTTCTCTGGACCGCCCGGAAGGCGGCCTGTTGTCTCTCTCTCTCTCCCCCGCCATGCCGAGAGCGGTATCAATAGCAGGGATGAATACATTCAAGGGCAGAGCCTCCGCCCCCGTCTGCGTGCTAAGGCCCGGGTCGAGTCCGCTAAGCATGCGCCCCCATTACTGCCTTTGTCCCACCGCCCCGCTAACCGCTGTACGTTTACACACAGACGCCGCTCGGCTCCTCCCACGCTCAGCGTGACCTCTGCTCCGACGCCGTCTCTCACCGCTGTATAGGCGGTGGATGGCGAGGCTTTTGTGTGACGGTTGTGTCTGTGTGTGTGTGTGTGTGTGTGTGTGTGTGTGTGTGTGTGTGTGTGTGTGTGTGTCCTCATCTCCTATTCTTGAGCAGGTGGGTTATGTGAGTCACTGGCGCTGTCCCAATACACACCCTTACACCAAAGTGCGCACTCCTGTACTTCGGGTGCTCATGCTCATGGGTGTACAGTAGG
The DNA here is from genome assembly GCF_949987555.1 of Borostomias antarcticus. Classification (NCBI taxonomy): domain Eukaryota; kingdom Metazoa; phylum Chordata; class Actinopteri; order Stomiiformes; family Stomiidae; genus Borostomias; species Borostomias antarcticus. The sequence goes on along the minus strand of NC_140240.1, from coordinate 2,736,795 downwards.
CTGTCCCATTTCTCATTTTGCATTCGCAAGGGTGCACCCTACACCCCCAAAATTCCCTTTATGCGCCCTTCTCACGACTCCACATCCAGGCACACTTCGCTGAAGTGAATAGACCACAATTTGTTGCGGTCGACATGCTGGCAGACATGGCCGTGGAAAAATCAATGTTCAAGTGTAAGCAAAAGCAACTGTTGTAGGCGTCTGGTTTTAAAATCATACATTTGAACTAACACAACATTTATGTAATATATGCTGCAGAACTAATTTGTGTTATAAGTTTGCATTCTTTTCAGTTTCAATGCAACAATGTCTGCCACACTAACAATGCCCAACCAAGCTAACCGCATTGTGTGGGATTTCATATTCAGTAATTTATGGGATTTACTGTATTTAATTACAGGGGCCGATGATATGATGTTTAACTCCGGTCACCTCTTCACAGGAGTTAGCTGAGCCTGTTGTGGCATGTTCAGAATTTGTAGGCTATATTTAGTTACCTCCGCCCTTGTGACAGCCCAGGGCGAGAGGTAATCTTTTCGGTGGCGTGTATGCGTGCGTGCATGCGTTTGCATGTTTATGTTTGGATGTTTATATCACGGAGCGTGTCCACAGGCCGTCCAAACATGGCCGGCCGTTACATTTTTGGACTATGATTATGCAAAAACTACCTCATGAAACTCGGTGGAGTGGTGTAGCAATTTTGGAATGATTCCTAATCACCGGCTGGGTCCACGAATGAAAACAAAACTTAGAATGAAGCTAGCTCCCTGTGTAGGTACCCTAGAGACACGGGATTTGGACTGGGGTGTGCGGGGAGAGAGCCCGGAGTGCACCCCTCCACCCCCTGCCGGCTAGGACCTGAGGGGGGCGCCACAGAGCCACCCAAACAAGGCCTCTCATTCACCTCCTCCCATTCACCTCCACTTTTTTGGACTTGAGGACCGCTTATTTCTCTAGGGTAAAATTAAGCAGGGGAACTCAAGAGCCAAAAGTGGATGTCAAAGGAGAGGTTGAAACAGCCATATCTCGACGTGGAAAGGTCACAGAAACGAGGGGTTTTGACTTGCATAACGACTGCAGCAATGCCAAGCACATCCTGCTCGCACGCACACGCACGTGTACAGAGACACAACATGCATTCATAGGCAAGAGTCTGTGTTCTCTGAGCACCATTTCTAGTTTGCTACTTTTTCATCTACGATTTGATCAATAAACCTTTCAAAGAATCCTGACTGGTACCTTTATTTTCATATATTGGGGTAAAGGCACAAGTTTAATTGCACCTTTGTGCAAAACAGATTACTCACTACATTTGTATAGGCTACAGTACGTACTCATTAAAATGAACATGATTAATGTTTTTTCTGGTACATGCATCACCTCCTACATTGTCTTGCCACATATTTAAAACATGGGGAAAAAAGATTGGTGTTTCAGTATCATAATTATCACAAAACAAATGACAATGTTCTTATTAAACTGTAGATTTTGAACAGAGAATGTTCTTATTAAACTGTAGATTCTGGACAGAGAATTTTCTTATCAAACTGTAGATTCTCAACAGAGAATGCCTCTGCTGAAACTTGGCAAAAGACTGAAAACAGTTGTGAGAGTTGTAAACAAATGGTGTCAGCAAGAATCCCTATTTGTTTTGTAGCAGCCTCGTAAAGTGCAGACTTTCACACTTGGCTGTGCTCTTGCGCACTTCCGGAAACATGTCACCAGAGTGCACACCTCAGTGAGGGGCGTAGGGCCTCGGGTGGGTATTGAGACAGGACCCCTACTGCTACTGTAATTATAGTCACTAAATAAAGGGCAGCTCGGGTTAAATGGAGCATGATTTCAATATCAGTAAAAGCTGAGGTCAGTCGATGGTGACTGATCTCAAGACACGGCTAACAGAGGATTCATCCTTTGGACTTCACTGCTGGTCCCTGTTTTTATCCAAGAGATCAAACTACCACCACACCTGCTTGATCAAATAAACAGCAAGTATTAAAAACACACACACATACAAAAAACCTACAAACCTCGACAAAGTCGAGAAGCCTATGATTGCTGGTATTTCATTGATAGTGTTAGGTAGAAGTGTTTGATCAAAACAAATATGGGACGCGGATTAATCTTAACATTTTATAATTTAAACTAAACTATTTAAACATGTTTATTTGTTTATGTTGTTTTTGAGGGATTTTGTCTATGCACCTATGGATCCATTGAGTATGTCAGCGGTGACGGGCTATATCTCAAGAGTGCGACGTTTGACGAAACGTTGATATCGGCCATTGTACTGTATATGATCGTAAATAACCTTATAACAGCGCTTCTAATGCTTAATTCAGAACCTGTCCTGGAAGCTGCTGGAAGGTGTAGTCTTTGCATGAATATGGAGAGCCCCACTGAGACTCGGCTGCAGGGTAGGATGGCTACAGATTGAGAGGTGATGAATGAGACCAGCGAGACCACCCCTAAAATGGCCCATAAGCTGACTCTATTGATTTTCAGTTCTTAGCGAAGGCTCTCCAGGGAAAACACAGTTATTACCTACAGGGACTGACTGATCTCCGTCCAAAACCCCCCCATCCCCATCGCTCAACACCCGCCACAGTCCTATTACCTGGGGCGTGTATGGGGAGATTACACTGCTGAGCCAGAGCTCAATATCCTACGTTTCGCGCCAGATATGAATGGACGGCCTATGAAAAATGGTACGGCCTTGATATGACCTACAGTACTCCCCAAGGACAGTTTGGGCGTCTTCCAATGGTCAAAGCGATGATTGAGTGAGAAATCTACAGAAAGTAACAGCTTCAAAACACATGCTATAGATGACTCACGGTGACATATTCCCGTCTAGACAATCTGGCGACATATTCCCAACGTACGCTCTTGACAGGTTCAATATTTTATCATCACCAGATGGCGATATCCTCGGAGAGGAAATGAGATCACAAGCAGTTAACCTCAGAGAAGAATGACAAAATAAAACAGATAACATCACAGATGAGGGGTACACATGAAAAATTGTAGTGGTTCAGATGGCTGTCATCATCAACCATCAATGCATAGCTCCCAATCAGCAGAGGACTTTTCATGTTCGGTTTCGCCCGCGTTCACGCCACGAGTGGACATGTCACTTCCTGTTTCACCGTTTGAGATGTAGACCACTTCCTGTTGCGTCGACCTACTGTATACCAGAGGCATCCTCCGTCCCGTACTTACAACTCCATCAACACCAGGCTGCTTCCTTCCCTATCTACACAACCTTTACCCCCCTAGCATATGTTCCATAAATCAACAGCAGCAGCAAACAATGTTACAATCATCCAATAATGGATTGCACCTTTCACTGGGAGCCGCGCCATCCATTAAAATTCAATTTAGCTCCGCACTTATTTCTCCAAACAAGTAAAAGTGCCAGTCATCATTTTGCGCGGGGAGTGACTTGGGCACTCCTGGGCCTGGGAGATTGATGAGAGGAGAGATTAACACTTCATTTTCAACGCCACTGGAGATACCGTGACCATAATGAGATAAATGGACTGAGGATAGAGAGAGTCCAAACGAGTGGGAGAGCGAGAGAGAGAGAGAGGGAGAGAGAGAGAGAGAGAGAGAGAGAGAGAGAGAGAGAGAGAGAACAAAAGACCAAGGGATTGTGGTATGTCATTCAGTGCGGTGGGCCTCTGACTGGTGTTAGGAGTCCTAGGGCATGAGCAAAGAGGAGAGCAAGGCAGGTACATCCATTACAAGTCAATCACGTTGAAATCTTCCCCATCATTTATCAATGGTAACCAATGGTCTCTTCCTAGCCGGTCTGGCCTGCACCTTTCTACCTGCACAGGCTGCCAAGCCCAGTCTGAGTGACAGCTCACCTTGTTTACTCAACATCACCAAACATGGGGGTACCCTAGGTAGCCCAGTGCTTAGAGCATCTGGCTAGTGACCGAAAATTTGCTGGTTCAAGATCGCTGGTTCAAGGTCCAAGACCACTTGACGGTCCGAGAATCATTGCCTGCCGTCGTGCCTTTGAGCAAGGTACTTAACCCTGACAGTATCTCAATGACCAGATTGTAAATTAAACACAGCGGCAAAGAAGTTGTTCTGACGTGGATGTTCTGCGTCTAGAGGAAGGTGTCCTGATATCCTGGCCACCTGGTCTGTGTCTGTGTCTATGGAGCTGAAACTCATGTAGTACGGAATGCCAAGGGGAACGCCCAGCGGGGGGATAATTGGGGGTGCTGCGTTAAATATCCCCCTCACCCACATAATTACTGCGGCTGGGTAGTGTGACATTTAAGTTCCCCCCTCCCCACTCTACATGGTTCCTGGGGCTGTGTCACAGCATATCCCTCCCCCTCAGTCTTTAACATCCAACATAAGCAGTTCTTATGTATGGAGGGCGCGTGCTAAAGACCCTCCTCCCAACAGGGTTTCCGTAAAGAAATGTGCTACGCTAAATACCGTCCTCCGCCTGTACTCAGTATGGTTCCTGGGCAATATTCTTACAGCATGCTGCCAGTAAACAAGCATCATTACAGGGTATTTTTTACTTTGAAGATGCATTCAAATCAATTCCTGCCTGCCCTTTGATCTACCCTGCCAGAGCCTATAGGCTGATGAAGTGGAACCAGGCGTCTTGAGACATTCAGGCTGAGCCCCTTGACAAAGACGGTGACAACACAGTGGGTGTATTTTGAGGTTTTCATACCGTCTCGGTGGCTGTATTTTGAGGTTTTCATAGCGTCTTGGTGACATGTTGGTTCACAATAACTTCCAGTTACCTTATTAGTCCTCATATACTCTTGGAAATATAAGAGAAACTTTTGTGCAATTGGCAAACTTCCGTGTTAAGCTCTCTGTGGATAAAGAAACGCTGGAAGGATGAGACAATGAAAGAAGAGAAGAGGAGGAGAGGATGGAGACAGCGGGCAGACAGGGAGACGACGGCTGAGGGATTTGAGCCACAAATTAAGCTTGACTGTCAGGTAAAAAGTGCCTCGGGTCCTTTGTGATGTCAGTCCGTCTGGCGGACATGTTTGACAACATAAAGGCGGGGTTGGCCAGCCGTCAAGTAGACGAGCCGCTCGCATGCCAGGACCCCCAAATGCCACATCCATAATCTGCCTGCCAATTCCCATCAAACTCACCTTCCCTCCTCGCGACGCCCGCCGCGTCTCTCAGAGACGAGCCTCTGACAGTATCGCCTCCGTCACCGAGTCTACCGACTAGAAGATAATGTTCTTGTCACTTTTCAGATTCCCGGGTCTTTCCCCCTGAAGGGAGTGCGGTGGAGAGTTAACCCCAGCTAAACTCCCTTTTCTCAAGCTTTGGCGCTTTGAAGTTTCCGCTTCCCCTCAAAGGCTATATTTAAGATAAGTTAATAACATCCTACATACACTTTAAAGGTGGCGGAGACTTTAAAAGGAACCTTTTTTTTTTTCCTTTTGTCATTAGAGAACGGTGGAACTCTCTGATATGGTAATGAAGGGTTTAGAGGGGAAGTGTGGCAGCGCCGCCATGCGTGACGCTGTGTGGGCCTGTCGGTTAATAAGTCTGCCGTTCTCCTCATTTGCACATTTGCATACTGTAGCTTTGAGTCCGAAAAAACTACAAAGGGAGAGAGAGAGAGAGAGAGAGAGAGAGAGAGAGAGAGAGAGAAAGAGAGAGAGAGAGAAGTGCATTGACAGAGACAGGTATAGATTGTTCGACACATGGACATTTTTTCTCCCACAGCCATCAGCCTTATCAACACGGACTCTCTCCCCCGCCCCTGAAAAGTTTGCACTAAACTGACTACTGCACTAACTTTTGTAGTCCAACTGCATTGCTACTTTTTGCACTGTTTGTATCGCTGCACTTTACGAGTCATGCACTGTCCTGTCCTGTCCTGTCCTGTCCTGTCCTGTCCTGTCCTGTCCTGTCCCTGTCCTGTCCTGTCCCTGTCCTTGCACTTGTCCATTGTTATATAATTGTAAGCACCACAGTGTCGGAAAAAAATCCCGTACATACATAACTAAATGTATGTACAGTACAATGGCAATTCGCCTTATTCACCTGGCAGCCATATTGGTCAGTCTGGGGTGTGGATGCGGAAGTGCCCGTTGACTTCAATGTTAAAAGTTCGCTGTAAAAACACCACTTCAAGAACCGAAATAGTCAAAATAACAGGCTGAATACACTATCGGGGTTACAAACTCATCATTACCAGACTCTGATTGTTTTTCAATGCCGTTGTTTTCGCATTTGGAAATACATGGAGGTGAATGAGCCATAGTTAGCTGTCAGCTGCATTCACTCCGATGTATTTCCAAACGCGAAAACAACGGCAGTGAAAAACAATCAGAGTCTGGTAATGATGAGTTTGTAACCCCGCTAGTGTATTCAGCCTGTTATTTTGACTATTTCGGTTCTTGAAGTGGTGTTTTTACAGCAAACTTTTAACATTGAAGTCAACGGGCACTTCCGCATCAGCACCCCTCATTACGTCAGACTGACCAATATGGCAGCTGAGGTGAATATATAAGGCGAATAAGCAAATTCTGATTCTAGATTGAGATTGACAAAATGAAGCAGATAGACATATGTCCAGCTCTGAGAAGAGTTAAAGTGTCTCTGTCCTGCCAGGCCAGTCCACTGCTAGGTCTGACTCTGTCACTGCTCTAGGTCTGACTCTGTCACTGCTCTGCTAAGTGGATCCCCTGACCCTACGAGTTCCCGTTTGGGGAGCAGGCACCTTGGCCACATCCCGTCATGCCACAGTGGCTAAGGCCTGCTCCACCGCCAGACTCCCCTGCAGGAAACTCACCAACTTGCATGTGCACACACACCCACCCACACACGCACACACACAGAGCTCCTACGCTCTCTGATCTTCAGACCCTGCTTAATTAATTTTCTGCCTGGCGCTTCTCTAGCCGTGATGACAGGATCCCAGACACCAGGAACAGGGGGAGGATACGCCAGCGCGCACAGACACACACACACACACACACACACACACACACACACACACTCATTTTCTACAATTTCTCTGAGGCGTGAAATCAATTCAGAACAGAAAATGGAAGACAGGGAAAGCTAAACCTGTTGGCTGTGTGTGTATGTGGGGGTGGAGGTGGGGAGGGTGGGGGGGTGGGGGTCTGTTTAGGAGCTGTTAGATGTCAGAATGTCAGTGTATGTCCGCTTAAGCAGAATGACAGTAAGTGACAACAACAAGACAAGGCAAGGTTTGCTAAAAGCAAAATGTCCGCTAAAAGCATCGCTGAGAAAGTGCATGTATCAGCAACCTCTCACCTTTGAACAAAATTCGACCTTGATGTGGATTTTTCTCCCACTTCCGAGTGTGACTGCGGTGTTACAGTACCTCTTCAGTGTGAATTGATTTTTATCATTCACTCAGAACGATCAAGGTTGCACTAAGGAAAATACTTCTTGTACTGTGAAGCACTTCCTTTCAGCCTGTCTTAAACTCTACCACTTAAGTGTTGAACAGTGGGAAACTGCTCTTATAAGACCCACCAGGCATATTCAAAGGGACAGTAGCCGTGCACTTGACCGATTTAAATGAAGGAATACTTTACTCAGTCTCTGTGGTAAAGAACTAATTCACAAGTTCACTACTCACAGTACTTAACACTGTTCAACACAGTCACTAGACTGCGGACCACAAAGAAAAGCACGCAATAGCAATACATGACCATGGTGTGGTTTTATACTACTAATGACCATGGTGTGGTTTTATACTACTAATGACCATGGTGTGGTTTTATACTACTAATGACCATGGTGTGGTTTTACACTCTTAATGACCACGGTGTGGTTTTACACTCTTAATGACCACGGTGTGGTTTTACACTCTTAATGACCACGGTGTGGTTTTACACTCTTAATGACCACGGTGTGGTTTTACACTCTTAATGACCATGGGGCACAGTCCTTGTGCCTCAGTGCTGAGGTGTGTTTTGAGGGCCGAGCACACAGGAAGTAGGGGTGGCAGCCAGAGGATGTGTGCTACAGCCCAATTAGCCCTGCTGATGATCAGCTTAATTAAGCATGAACTGGTGTTCCTGTCCAGGCTGGGACAAAGAGGAGGGAGAGAGAGAGAGAGAGAGAGAGAGAGAGAGAGAGAGAGAGAGAGAGGAGTTCTGAATATCACCCCCTATAGATCTTGAAAACAGCATCAATGTGAGTTTAGAGAGGCGGATGATGTAAAACCAATTCACCTTCACTACAACATTCTCCGGCTGCCATAATCGAAGCGCACAATGTGCTTTCTCTCTAGCAGCCCGGCCAGTGCTCCTCCTCATTGGGCACACGCACTTGGAGCGGCAGGGTATTGATTGAAATCAATTATTTCCCCATTTACCTAATGGCCTCGGTCAACGTCTGTGTCCAAGTGGCTCTGCCACGGTTGATTGGCCGGGCGCTGACGGGCGGTGGTGATGTAACGCTGCCGCGTCTCTGCCCGGTGAGCAAACCGCGCCCCCGGCACGCCGGCGCGTCTCACGTCTCACAGACCCCGTTTACACCTGGCTTTAAAATGCGTTTTTGGTGATCAGATTGCAATCTGATTGTGCTAAACCACATGAAAATACAGGTGTAAATGCGCCCAAAACGTTTTGAGGATGGATTGCGATCCGATCGGCCAAACCACCTCCGGAGGTGGTCAGGGACGCATTTCGACCACATTTAAGTGTAAATGGGAATGCGTTTTTAATCCACATATCAACAACGTGGGCGGAAATACGTAGCTGTTGGAACGCGCCGGTTCCAGACCAGCAAGGAGCAGGCTTCCATGGCAGCTAGCAAGAACGCATTAAAATGGATCCTGGTCAAGGTTGGAGTCCAGACGAGACAAAAGTGTCTACTCTCAATTTAGTCAGACGAAAAAATTCAAGCACAAACAGGATGTGACGTTCGATTGTCAGCTGAACAGAGTCGATCGGATCTCAAACTGATCGGGTTGAAGGTAATCGAAGCGCATATTAACGCCAGGTGTAAATGTAATCAGGCCAAATCATTATCTAGATCCAATCTCGATAGTAGACACATTTTAATGCAAGGTGTAAACGGGGTCACAGGTACCGCAGAGACACGGGTTCTGTAGCCCAGATCTCCCAGCGAGCAGCGCAACAGAACAGGCTGCCTGGTGCCGGCGCCGGGCGAGGGACGAACCAGGAAGATGAGAGGAGGGAGGAAGACTGTACAACCGCTAAATGCTCTGAATAATTTAGTCTGAGGTGGCAAATTAATGAGGTGAGTCAGAGAGCGATAACCAGGGAGGCCCAGGCCTCACGGGGCGTTCCCTCAGAAGGACGAGGGAAGCGCCGAGGTGATAATAGTTCTGAGGCCTTCACTTGTACACTGCCATGAAACAGCATTATACTGTACAGATGCTCTCAATTATTGTGCCCCCCACACAGTACTCGCACACACACAATGCTCGCACGGACACACACACAAATGCACACACACACACACACACACAAATGCACACGCACGCACACACAACATAGGGGTGACCTTGAAGAGGAACCACAGTAATGCCCCTGATTTTCAAAGCAGTGCATGTGTGTGTGTGTGTGTGTGTGTGCATGTGTGTTTGAGTGTGTGTGTGTGTGTGTGTGTGTGTGGGTGGAGATCACTCAGGTCTCAGTGAGATAGGAGATGCGGCTCAGTGATTTATTGCAAGCAGGCCTCATGTGAAGACATCCTCCCTTCAACATGGCTTCTGCCTCTGCACTCTAATTACTTAGCCGTGAATCTCCAACGACAATACTGCAATTCTGAAAAAACACGCCTCATTAAGCAATAAAACAGATTCCTAAATCATCAGAAGGCTAGTTGTAACTCATATTTTAGGGTTCTACGGATGATTAAAAAATTATAACTGATCTCTTTAGAGAGATTAAAAAAAAAAAGATGTAGAATTTCAAAACGTTGGGGCAGGGTCTCTTTAGATGCGTGTCCAGTAACACAGACAAGACTGATGATTATTCTACCAAATGAGGACCCAGGGTCCAAAATGGACTCTTCTCATTAACTTCCACTTAAGGCCTTGGCTCCACTCTGTGGATGGTGCCAGGGAAGAAGCATAGAGGGTCAGGGAAGACTGTACGGCCGTGTGCAGCCATGCTCACAGGCAAATATCACTCATGCTGACAAAGGCACTTTGTTGACTAAGCGGTAATTGGATAGTACTCATGCAATAACTTCGGAGTGTTCAGTCCGGAAAAACAAGGTCTTGAGATCAAAGGGGGAGTTGAGAAGTGCAGGATAATGAACCATAGAAAGAGAAATGTATTCATTTTAATTAGAACCCACCGAGAACACACAGCAGACGAAACATCGGGGAGAGAGAATGGGCGTCGGGAGCATTGTTTCGGGGTAGAACATTCAACAAGTGTCAAGCGGGGTTACTATTTTGCATTTCAGCCAAGCAGACAACATTCCTTTTCAAGAGAGGCGCATTGTGGACTGTGTCCTAAGAGAGGGGTTGTTGAGGAGAAATTCTGTGCAAGTCTTGAGTCCCTCTGGGTAAATAACCTGTCTGGTTTGTGGGTTGCTTTGAATATTAAAACTCCTGTCACATCTCGTCAGGCCTGTCACTGTTAATTTGTTTGCAGAATACACTGAGTGAGACTAGCATTTCAATCAAGGAAAGGCTTTTGTTCCCCCAGTCAATCCACTCAGCTCAACTGAGTACTGCAGAGCGACTGGATAAAAACAAGCCACAGGCGAGTTCCGAAATAACTGTCAGTAACTATGCAGAGAGAGAAATCAAAATAGTCTAGAATTGATTTAGTTAGAGCCCACCTCCCCCTCCCTCCTCTGCACATCAAAAACACCACCAGGATGTCACTCAAAGCCGTAGAGGGGCCCCTCACTACACCGAGTGACCGCCTTGCCAAAAAACATTTTTTTCAGCGGCGTGGAGTGCTTTGTGAAGTGTTTTGTGCGTGGAACACTCTAGGTGCTTCAGATTGTTTTGGCTAGAGTAAGTTGACCAGGAGAGGCTGTTCTGTTTTGGTCCAGGATTCGTTGTTATGGCAACAAAGAATCCCGTCCGCCTCTGCCATCTCTAACAACAACCCGAAAAAAGGTAATTATGA
>NC_140240.1:2693184-2720684 GCF_949987555.1 Borostomias antarcticus | reverse complement strand
TATGTTATGTTATGTTCTTTTTATTTATAATGATAATCATCATAATCATAAAATATGAAACCTGACTATGGAGGCGCCTCTAATTGTCAACCAGGAAGGTGCACAGAGAACAGTGTGCGACGGACAAGATACATAAGAAAGAGCGCTAGAGATGCTGAATGTCACACGACGGATATACATTTCCTCGTTGAGGCTTTTGGGTGACATGGTGTTGAGAGTGTCGATCCAGAATAGTTCACGTTTTAAAAGAAGACCATTAATGTCTCCCCCTCTCCGTGGGAGGTGGACATGTTCAATGCCAACGCAGCTGAGAGAGGCCATGCTGTGCTTCTCTAAGGCTAACCCTAACCCTAACCATTGAAGTGCAAAGCAACAGAGCTCTTTTGATCATGATTTCGAATACGGCTCCTCTGCTGGGAGATTCTGGTTTTGAGGGGTCTACAGGTCCCCAGGGGCTTCTGAGCATGTGCAGTAGATCACAGGCACAAAATTCTGCATCAGGATTGCTGACATAAACCAATTCAATGTCTCGTCATATTCAAGTCTGGTCATAATACGGGAGCTACTGTATAACGTGAGGGGATGGATGAAGGACTTAAAAAGAACTGATTATAATATAATATTGTTGAATAGAGAATATTATTCCAAAAGAAAAGGGCAGGAAAGCGTGAGCGTTCAGACAGGTGTGATGAAGGAACACAATAGACTGAGCTGTGGAGCCTCATACCCATGTGAAGCGGCATATCTGCCGACAATATACCGACAATCGGAATTGCCCGCTTGAACCCCCCCCAATCCCCCCTCCCCTGCTCAACAACTTGTCGTGGGCGCACTGTCGTTACTTTGCCTAGGGCCTGGGGCCTGGTTATGATTTGAAGTGTCTACTTTTTGGGAGGAACCTGTAAACATTGAATAAAGTTCAAGTTCATCACGTTATTGTTCGCTTGGCTGTTTTTTGCGTGACTCCTGTAATTCTTATTTCCCAATTGATATTAACTACAGTATCCTCCAGATACTATATAATGTAGCTCAAACTCGTAAATCACCTGTTTGATTTTATAATATGAAGTGAACACAGCTTTACAGTGTAGCCCTATTCCTATAGTTTTTTTTTTTTTTAAGCCTCTGGATCTGCCGATTACAGTAGAACGCAGCTCCGGATTTCAAGCGCCAAAACATAGCTCTGGCCGTATCCCAAGGCCTCCAGGTTCCAGCTTTGTTTTGGCCGCGGTATAGAGCTACAGTAGGTGCAAACATAGATATTTTTCGGTGAAAGGCCAGTAGTGTAATCCAGGCCTTAGGGTAAGAGAGATTTGGTCATGGTATTGATTCAAAAACAATATAATGCAGAATGTTGTGCCTCTATCAGAGACGGCCTGTGCTGAAGAACCCCCCCTCTATGCAGTAAGACCTCTTTCTTCACTGATATATGAAAGGAAGTTATTACATCCGTCAATAAAATCGCTCCCCATCCTCTCTCTCTGAAAATAGAACCAGGCAAACAGACAAAACATCATTTCCTCTGCCTTTCATTGCATCCAAAGTGCCAGAGTCATCGCAGCTCGCTGATTCCTTTAATATTGAGTCGTATGATGACATTTCAAATTGTGTTGGTTCAGCTTTCTTAGCTTTCTCCAGCTTTCTCCGGCCTGATTTCAATTGCTGATTATTCCCCATCCATCTGGTCTGATTCAATGAAAGAGCCAACAGAGTTATTGCTTCCTTCAAAGTTATTACACATCCACTTTCTATCCAGCCAGTCAACCAGTCAGCCAATCAGCCAGTCAGTCAGCCAGTCAGTCAGTCAGTCAGTCAGTCAGTCAGTCAGCCAGTCAGTCAGCCAGTCAGTCAGTCAGTCAGTCAGTCAGTCAGCCAGTCAGTCAGTCAGTCAGTCAGTCAGTCAGTGGGTCCAGCACTCTATGTGAAGGGACGAATAATGAGGAAACAGTGTGTGTGTGTGTGTGTGTGTGTGTGGGTGTGTGTGTTTGTGTGTGTGTGTGTGTGTGTGTGTGTTTGAAGGTGGGGGTGGTGGGGGGAAGGGGTTATGACACTTCAGCATATAGCTGAGACAGCCAGAATCATAGAGGACACATACTGTAACACTGTATACACACACACACACACACACACACACACACACACACACACACACACACCCCTACAAACAAACATTATCACCTGCAGTTGGGGTGTATGGCAGCCAGCATGGCAGCAAGAAGGAGGCTCTCTTCCTGGTAGCCAGTCTCCTCTCTGAGTGAAGCTCTACTGTCCGGCCATGACACTGCTACTGTACAGAGCTCCTGATAGGACAGTGTGTCTAGGCCATGACACTGCTACTGTACAGAGCTCCTGATAGGACAGTGTGTCTAGGCCATGACACTGCTACTGTACAGAGCTCCTGATAGGACAGTGTGTCTAGGCCATGACACTGCTACTGTACAGAGCTCCTGATAGGACAGTGTGTGAGTGGGCCTCCCCTCTGAAAACAGTGACACACCCGCGCCCCCCCCAACCCCCCAAATTTGTCCATTATGCAAGGCAGCGTTAGCTAGCCCATAACGTTACACAGCTAAGCTAGCTCGGTGGCACCTGTTTTCGCACAATACATTCATGCCTGCGGGGGGAGGCTCTCTCTGCACTATCCACAAATTTAGTATACATCTCTCATTATTTATTTAGATTTCCTGACCTTTAAAATATGTTTCATTCATAAAAACCATAGAAAATTCAAAAATAAAAAAACATGTTTCCCTTTTTTTATTTTTTTTAACCATCCCTCCGTGCCTCCTCTGAATGTCTTTGGGGCCCCCCATGGGAGGCCCGCCTCACAGTTTGGGAACCCATGGTCTACCAGGCCTCCCACACACACACACACACACACACACACACACACACACCCATGGCGGAGTTCAGGGAGGCAACGAGAGAGGGAGGCAACGAGAAGATGACGTCATCACATCGCCTGGATAGTTATAGCGTCGATCGAAGGCAGAGACAGACAGCATTGCTATACACTCCAGAGGTCACGTCCTTACGCGCGCACACACACACACACACACACACACACTGACACGCCTATTCCATAGCGATATCAGGTGAGATCCGTTAGGCCGCGTCCCGGCCAGCGCTCCCCTGTCAGTCGCCGCTCTCATCAGCGTGATGAATCATCGCGTCCGCTCACTCTTCACCGCCTCGGACCGCTTCGCATTAATGTACGTTTGGCAAATCAGGAAATGGAGTGATTAACTATTTGAAGATGTCACCACCTAGTGTAAATGTTGCATTAATCACGAGGTGGCGGTGGCTGTTCTTCCCCCGATTCCATTTCCTGGTCTCTTTGTCTGCAGCCACCCTTCCTGTCATTTCACGCTGTGTGCCTTCACCAATTGAGGGCCTGTGCTTTGGGGACAGGGGGTGTGTGTGCACATACCGTATGTGTGTTTGTGTGTGTGTGTGTGTGTGTGTGGGTGTAGAGCTGCCAGCCACCTCCTGATCTGAAAAAGTAGGCCAAAGCCAGGACCTGAGGACATAGAGCCTCAGGGACATAGCCATAGCAGGGAGACTATGTGTGTGTGTGTGTGTGCGTGTGCGCGCATGCGTGTGTCCCTACTGGATAACACACCACATTCTTGCTTTCGATTCTTGCATTTTTCTCCGATGGGGTCGGGGCAGCAGGATCAGCTCTGGGGACGAGGCGGTTCCGTTGCCTCAGAACAGACGGTGTTGCTTCAGAAGGAGCAAACTAGAACATCCTTTCTTTCATTTCTCCCCCAGCCTCCTTAGGAAACATGCGTTCCACCCAGACAGGGTTCCGGCCCTGTGGAACCTACTGTAGCTGCATCCCACGTTCTACCGGGGAGCGCGACGCAGGCGGACATGATGAGGCGGCGCGCTTTGAGGAGGTGACACACTCAGGAGGACGCGTGATAAGGAGCTGGTGACAGGAGGGGACGGCAGAGCGATGTTGTGACGGATAGGGGATGGTGCCGGCAGCACTTTCTAATTCGGGCACGGCTAGGAATAAAAAGAGGCAAGGAACCTGCCACACACACGTAACACACACACGTACTGTATAGTACACACACACACACACACGTAACACACACACGTACTGTATAGTAC
Organism: Borostomias antarcticus; assembly: GCF_949987555.1. Taxonomy (NCBI): domain Eukaryota; kingdom Metazoa; phylum Chordata; class Actinopteri; order Stomiiformes; family Stomiidae; genus Borostomias; species Borostomias antarcticus. The sequence continues at coordinate 2,716,562 of NC_140240.1, read as the reverse complement.
ACACACACACACACACACACACACGTAACACACACACATACTGTATAGTACACACACACACACAACACACACACATACTGTATAGTACACACACACACACACACACACACACACACGTAACACACACACGTACTGTATAGTACACACACACACTCACACACACGTAACACACACACATACTGTATAGTACACACACACACACACACACACATACCGCACATCACACACACACACATGAACATAATGTACACAAACACACACATTTCCTAAGCCTCCCACAGTCATAATGCGGGGCGGTTGCTGTAGGTGTGTGTGTGTGTGTGTGTCGCAATGAAGAAAAAAATATAAACTATAATTTGTCTCTCAGGAAAACAACCTATAATTCCATGTATTCTTATGGGTCTGCTTGTTGACAGTGTGTGTGTGTGTGTGTTCTATGTATTGTTTTGGGTCTGTATATTGACAGTACAGAGTGCTTACCCTTCACCTTCAGATCAAGAGGATGTGTGTATGCATGTGTAGCTCTGTGTCGGGGACGGATTGCAGATTGCTGGTGTGTGAAATTCATGCAGAGCCCCCCCCCCCCAGTCCTCCGAGAGGCCCTGTAATTTATTATTTGACGCCCTGTCGAGAACACACACTCACAACACACACGCACACACACACACACCACGAGGGACACACACACACTCTCACTGAGGACAGACGTACATGTCGAGGATGTGCACGCACATGCGCCCGCACGCACGTGCGCACGCACACACGCACACACACACACACACACACACACACACGCACACACGCACCACAAGGGACACACACACACTCTCACTGAGGACAGACGTACATGTCGAGGATGTGCACGCACATGCGCCCGCGCGCACGCACGCACGCACACACACACACACACACACACACACACACACTCAGGGAAAAGGCTGTTCTACAGGGACGCTCCGTGGCTGCAGCGGCAGTCTTAATTAGCGGCCCTCCGTGCTCCTCCAGCTCCGTCTCAGGGGTCTTCCCTTCCGCTCCGGCCCATCTATAACGCCTCTGTCCTGGGCTCCGCCCGCGGCCACCACCCCCCTGCCTGGGGCCAGCTCTGGCAGACCTGCTTACTGCACGGGCCATCATCTCCCACTCCACAGTGGGGACACACACACACACACACACACACACACACACACACACACACACACACACACACACACACACACACACACTGCCATTACTCTTACTTAAGTCTCTTGCTTCTGTTCTCTTCTGTTGCTTACTTTGGTTGTTATATGTCTTGTAAGCCCATATGGGCTGGGCTTTTTGAAGCATGACACTCTAATAAAATATATCAATCAATCAATCATCAAAATACACATCCTAGCTAATTAGAGAAGATGGTGGCAAAAAAAAAAAAAACCTTGATGTGAGAAGATAATATGGACCCCTGCCTAACGCTACAGCGGGCTCCCCGCCAATACCAGATTGCGCAATGTGTGGACCCCCCCCGGCAGCTACAATAGAGGTGTTGCGCAACCAACTGTTGGCGTGGCCCGGAGCGATAAGGTGTGGTTATGAAGTCCTTTAATTGAGAGTTTATTGTCTTTTCTCTGGTTGAATGCGAGCTGAGGAGAAAGACCGGAAGCCCCTGCCCGTTTCCCTGGGGGACCCCGAGAGGAAGAGCGGCAACTCCACCCAGACGCAAATCACACACACACACACACACACACACACACAGGCCTGCAGTTACCTAACAAGCACAGTCACGTCCGTCGCTGTCAGACGTGCTCAAGTAAGCGTTTCATTCTTAGTCGCACACTGTAAATGTGACAAATAAAACTACCTGGACAAGAACGAGATCTTTATATGGAAGTGAGTAGAGAGAACGTCAAACGACACGAGGGGTCGTCACTGCCAAAAAATGGGCTCTATCAATAATTGGATGAAAGCATTATCTTAATGATAATTGGCCTTTGAGACGATGCTTCATTATTAATGGTTTTGTGTCAGCAGGGGTTCATCCTTAAGAGTTAACGCAGTTTAAGATGAACAATGAGGCTGATGATTTTCTGGTGCTGTTTGAGTATTGAGATACCAGCCAACGGGAAGATTCCGAGCTGACCCAACTGTAACTTTATCATATATCATGTACCGCTAATAAAGTCTTTATAGCCACAATCATTAATTCATCACCAGCCTTGAGCATTTACCGTAAAGTGACGCCATCCGCAGTTACCATTATTGCTATCTACCACTCTGCAGTGTACAGCGAAACATTTCCACGCATGCTGTGTAGCTCATTAAAAATGTACCAAGAGATGTCTGTGTCTTAAAAGGCAATTAGCTGAGCGGGCTGGATCCGGGCAAGGCGCGGTCTCTGATGACTGCACGGTGAAATCAATAGACATTTCTAGTAGACGTCTGGAGCTAAGGATAGCATACCCACACATCTCTGACTCTGCAGGCTTCACTGAGGACATCTATAGGGGCCTACATGCAATTAGCATGTAGCTACGGTAGCACATACTGTATAGTATGATGTAACGAGAGGGCAGTTGCCACCCTGGGAGAGGAATGGTCAATGGACTGCACTTATATAGCGCTTTTCCACCTTAGCGGCACTCAAAGCGCTTTAAAATGGCCTCTCATTCACCCATCAATGGTGGTAGCTGCCATGCAAGGTGCTAACCTGCTCATTGGGAGCAATTTGGGGTTAGGTGTCTTGCTCAAAGACACTTCGACATGTGGACAGTCGGAGTTGGGATTCGATCCACTGACCCTTCGATCATTGAACGACCCGCTCTACCAACTGAGCTACAGACGCCCCTGGAGAGATGGAACCAAGTTCCACGTCTGGGCTTAGTCAGTAATATGAGGCTCGGATCAGAAGAACCAAGCTGGAAATAAAATGCAGACAATATTCTGTACAATTTGCCATCCGCATCCCACACTGGATAGAAGGATCATTTCAGCATAGAGGCTGAGGCACAACGCAGGGTCATGTTGTGGAGGTGTGTGACCGCGCTTTGATCTGTGTGTAGGCTGGAAAACTGTCTGGCATTTCAGAAAATGGGATTATGTAAAAACCTTAGTTTGATGATCGTCCAACGCCTCAGAAAAACACAAAGGCACATCTGAACAAAACAGTTTTGCTTGGCTTCTTCATCAACGCCAGGAAGTTTTGGTCCTAATGTCTGCCAAGGTCATTTTTCCGTTTTATTTTTATTTTTTATTTTTTTTTACAGATTATGAAAGTGTAAATTGTAAGCTTTCAAATGATGCATTGAAATCTGCTAATATTTGGATAAGATACATTGGTACACCTGAAATCACTAAGTTGGAAGAGGAAGGGCTTAAAATATTCAGTTGTTCACACTTCTCATGGGACATGGATTTTGATGACAAAATATGACAAATTTAGTGATCCTAAAACAGTTTTGTTATATAGAATAGGTTATTTGCAACTTCAATTTTTGTAATATGACAAAAACAAAAAAATAAAAAATGTATTTTGCGCCTTTGGTGCATTTTGAGGATTGCAGACATCAGGACCAAACCTCCAGTGGCGGTCACCTACGTCCAGAACACCGCCCCCTAACTAGAGACCCAGGCATGCCCACACAGAGCACCAGAGAGACGGGCAGCGCTACTGCATCCTCTCCATCAAAAAGAGCAGTCGCACAGAAAGGTCAGTCCAGTAATGATGCTCTTCTGAGGGGGAGGCCAGCCCTGCTGTCTGCCTGTCCGTCTGTCTGCTCGTCAGTCTGTCTGGCCGTCAGTAAAAGTATTCTGTGATTCTGTCCTTGATATATCCGTCTCAATCCGCCAGGACTGGGTGAAGAGCAGGGCCGGCCGGAGCAGAGCTGCCGCATTAAGAAGACGTTTCATTTTAGCAGCCACTAACCTAATTAGCCCTGGTTCTCACGCATCGCTGCAATCTAATAACTAATTAGCGCGTAGTCCAGCTTAGCCGCGGGGCCGCTGTCCCTCCTGACCAGATCTCTTATCTGTCCCTTCCTTACGTCTCTCTTTCTACAACGCAAGATCTTTATACCTCTCTCTTTGTTTCTCTGGCTAAAATACAAAACAGGAAGGACACTGGCTGCTAGGTAATAATAATAATAATAATAATAATAATAATAATAATAATAATAATAATAACTTTCATTTATATAGCGCCTTTCATTAAACCCAAGGTCGCTTTACATAGGTGCAGAGCAGACAAGAGACAAACATGGTAGACAGAGACACACAACATTAAGAAACGGAAGCTAGAGGTCAAAGGCCATGTTAAAGAGGTGAGTTAAAGCCCAGTAGGTTGCCCAGTGGTCAGAGCATCAATGCCACGATGAGAACTTAAGTGGTGTCTGGTGGGCTGAGTTCCCATTGCCTACTGTTGTGCCCTTGGGCAAGGCACTTTACCCCAACGCTAGCTCATAGCATCCACGGGAGCACCGGTTGACCCTGTGCTCGACTCAACCAGTAGACGATCAAGCGGAAGATTAATAGTGTTCTGTTTCGAAACGAAACAGCAAAAGAACAAAGGAGGAAAAACAAGAAATTCACTTTAATGTGTGGAGCTTCTCCGGAGAACAGAAGGAGGAGAAGTGTTCAGAACGAGGAGTGGTGCCTGGGGAGGCTGGACCATGGGGGGGGGGGCGTGTGAGAGCTACCCTCCCTTCTTTGGGACATCAGTACTGATGGTGTATACAGGTTCCACAGGCGTCCCCTCTCTCTCTCTCTCTCTCTCTCTCTCTCTCTCTCTCTCTCTCTCTCTCCTAAGCACCAGGCCGAGGGACCGTAAAGTCCCCCAGGAGATCTGATCCTCCTCCGCCGCAGACACACAAACACAATCCAGCGCCGCGCCTTCTCCCCCCCCCCCCCTGTCCAGCCCCCTCGCCAGCTGAGGCACCGTCATGAAAAATGCATTAAAAGCGCCCGGGGGAGTGAGATGGTGAAGGGAGGATAGAGTGATACACATCTATACACAGAGGATCGAAAGAGAGCAGGAGTAGGAGGAGGGGGGGGGGGGGGGGGGGGGGGCGGGGTGGTGGAGGAGGAGGAGATCCAAAAGGAGAAACTCGGAACACAGATCACCCCCCCCCACACACACACACACACAGGGGACGAACACAGTGAGTACGGGGTCTCATGGAAACTCGGATCACGTCATGGAGAGGCTTGGCAAGTACCTGGGTGAGTCAGGTGGCATCTCTCTCTCTCTCTCTCTCTCTCTCTCTCTCTCTCTCGCTCACTGCCTGCAGGGGCCCTCTCTCTCAAGCACTGTTGGGAGTTCTTATGTGATGGATAGCTGGTCAGGTAACACACAGAGAAACAATGAGAGCTGGCATCAAAAGGAAAGAGAGGACAGGGTTTGGCCGACACCCAGAACCTGGCTGCCCCCAAGAGCTCCGTAGGTTCTCCATTTCTGCGTGTGAGTACATCAGCGCTGGCTGCCCGCCCCCCCCCCGCCAACATGTTCCAAGGTCAGCCTGCGTCGGTTTTCATAACGCCCCCCAAAGTCGGGATCGGCGGCCTGAGAAGATCAGCGGTGAAGGATGACGCCTGCCCCCCCCGGTGGGCCCCCGTGCGCCTGCGGTTGAGGAAGCCGCGGTCTCCTCCGCCCACACATGTACAGCTAGCGCTACCTAGTTGGCTCTTACGTTCAACAGCTGCTCTTCGTTGAGACCGCCTGCCCGCTAGTGTGCGTTGAGGTGCACTTTCCTACGGGATTCCCCGCATGTGAAACCTTTCTGCATGGAGCATGTGTTGATGGCGAGAGGTTGAGCTCTGGAGAGTAACTTTGCCTCTCCGAGGAGGCCTTTGATCCATAAATGCTAGGAGCTCCTGGCGCTCTATGAAAGGCTGCGTTCAGAACATGTTCTTGGAGAGCAGCAGTGCACATGTGATAAAAGAGTCTGGAGGGTTAGGAAATGTTCCAGAGTCGGGTTGAGAAGATACAGACAAGACGCCCGAAACTATGATTGACGCTGCCGGAGGGAAGGGAGCTGCAGAACGTAGAGATGGTGAGAGATACACACGCACGCACACACACACACACACACACAGACCTAAAAACACACACACACGCAGACGCACACAAACACGCACGCACGCACGCACACACACACACACACAGACCTAAAAACACACACACAGACGCACACAAACACGCACGCATGCACACACACATACATAAAATCTCACAGACAGGCAGACACACACTAACACATGCGCACACACACATACATAAAATCAGAGACACAGAAACACACACACAGGTTAGCACACACACACACACACACACACACACATAAAACAGAGGTCATCACTATCCTTATATCAAAAGCTTTACAATATAAAAAAATTCCAACAAAGCAAAAAGCCTCTTTTTCAATCTTGCCTCACATGATGCCACCACAGTCCCCATAAATCAAACATTATGCATTCAGCCTGCGCAGAAGGTTCAGACTGCAAAGCATTTTAGAGCTTTTCAATCAATTCTTCAATGGCTCACTATATCTCCTTGAAAAAAAAAGGGGCAAAAATACTCTACAAAGCACTTCGCTTTAAACAAGTGCTGAGAGACAGAGTTGAGAGTTTTGTGATCAGGGATTCAGCACCGCTGCCGACCCGGCTGGTCTGTGTCCTGATTCACCCGCCTTCCGGGCTCCAGGCGTAACACCTTTCTGACGCCCTGACTTGAGAGATCTGAGCTCTGCTCCGCTGTTTAACAAAACCCCTCGGAAGCCTCCCGACGCCAGCGCGTGTTTAATCACCTCGGTCACTTACTAGGGCTGGGTATCGTTCAACGTTTTTCGATACGATACCTTTTTCGATACTTTGAGTTCGATACCGATACCGAAACGATGACTTTTTCGATACCTAGACTAATAAAAGCACATTTTGTAATGCAATCACCTGAAAATGTTTTTACCATTATGAAAATAACAATAATTTTTCCCAATATAAATTCCAAATGGAAAGGTAGCAGCTATACTACTTTAATATATATAATAATAATATAATACTAAACAGATGACAAAGGACACTGGAATGTCTTGGTTAGCCAAAACTGGCTCAATACATTTTATTCAACTCTCCCCCACAACTCATGCAGTCTCCCCCTCTTGTCGCCCCCTCACTTTTCCCTTAGTCCCGCCCCCTTAACCATATTTGTCCAATCACCTTCTGCCGTGGTCATCTCCCTCCTAATCTTCATCAGTCACTGACGCATTCTCCACCGACAACATAGATTGTGTCGGACAAGGGGGCACTGGTGATGGTGGCAGCTGGCTAACATCCATGATCTCGTCCTCTTTTGTGGAAGTGGGCTGTGTCTGTTTCATAGTCAAACACGGTACAGCTCTCTTGTCGCAAATTAATGTTGTGGAAGATTAGATGCTTCCTTAAGTTTGAGGTATTTCCTGTCTTGTTTAGTCAAATTACCTTGTCGCACACATTGCACCTAACACTACCAGTGTTTCGCTTTTGTGAAATGGAGCCAGACCTTAGACCGTCGCTTCGCCATTTTTCACGTCTGAACAAGTGCGGACTGCCGCGCGACATACAGTTTGTTTTCCTACCTCAGTCAGTCAGTGGCCACGTTAGATTTTAGAACAGGTAGTGATAGGATGATGAGAGACAGATAAACATTTAATAAATAAATAAAATACAAATGTTTTTTTGTTTAATACATTTTAAAAAGTATCGAAAACGGGGATCGAATGTTTTAAGATCTTTCGATACCTCGATACCTAGCAGTGTTTCGGTCGATACCAAAAAGGTATCGAATTTCAATATCCAGTCCTTCCCCTCCATTTCTGCCGAGGTGGATACTGTACCAAGCGGTTTCTACTGAAGAGTTGGACAGAGACTGAACAGACTGTGACCCTCTTTAGACTTGGTTTCAGAATGCGTTTTGAACAATGAGATTCAAAGTGGACAGCACTTAATACAAGTGTAAACGTCCACCAAAACGTTTTGTGAAACGTTTCCTCAAACCACTTGCCGATGTGGTCTGGGCCGCATTTGACCACATATCTTTAGTAGTCTACTCTAAACGATAATGCGTTCTGATGCGTCCCCGACAAAGACGTAACAGGAAAACACGTCATCAATGTAGGAACAGCTGTGCGACACGCACGCAGCCAGGAGTGAGTGAGCTACTGTACTATGGTTACTACATACGAACACAAGTGGTCAGCTGAACACATTTGGAGACGCATGATAGACACAGGTGTAAACGATGATGTGTCTCGATGTCCACTTGCGATCTGATCGTCCAAAACGTGTTTTAAAGCCAAGTCTAAACAGGGTCTGTGATTTCGGACGTCTCTACTTTTCCTCTTTGGTGCTGTCAGCTGAAGAGCTTGTACTAGGCCTACTTCAATCAGCATGTGCTCATGCCTGCAGTAGCCTCTACTGTAGAGCCCAAAAGAGTGTTCAAACCCCTGGCTTGGTTACATAATCAGACGCACACCGGTCTCAGTGAAAAAAGCCATAGCTTGGAGAGAAACTGGGTATCGGGAAGATGGGAGAAAGCCAGGTGATAGTGCTTAAATTTCGGCTCTGAGAGCAAAACCATCAACAAGTGCTATCCCTCTGTTTCGCTCACCCATGACACCTCATCTCCTAGTCAGAACCTGGTAGATTTTTGTGGAGGAATATCAAAGCCATTCGCTCCTAACCTGTCGGCAATGCAAGCGAGAGGCTGGGAGTGACAGGAATCACTGAACGGGAAAGGGATTTGGGAGCTGAAACATACAGTTGGAAAAGTAGATCAAGAAAAAAAAAGGAAAGCTCTTTAGTTAAGGGCCCCCAGCATGCACCTCACATAACACCCTCCTGAATGACTGAACACATTTCACCCTGACGTTTCCTGAATGACTGAACACATTTCACCCTGACGTTTCCTGAATGACTGAACACATTTCAGACTGATGTTTCTTTACAGGAACGTGTGGTTTCAGTTATAGATCTCCTACGTGCGAGACGAAGCATCCGTTTCCATCCCCGCGGTGGCTTCCAGCATCCTAGCCTGGGACCTAATGAGGAGCAGCAGCCAGGAGGGACGGAGTGAGACGCGGCCAGGGGGGGGTCGGCTCTGCGCACCCTGGCTGGGGAGACATACGGCTAATGACTTACAGCTGCGGTAGTTTCTTCTCTCTCTCTCTCTCTCTCCCTCTCTCTCTCTCTCACACACACACACACACTTTCCTAGAAGCACCACAAAAAAATGCACTTGGTCCCAAAGACACATGCATCTGGAGCAAAAATCATGTATTATCGTTGCCAACCACCACCGCCTCCAACCCCCCCCCCCCCACACACACACACACACACTAAGTACGTATTCAGGTTCACACACACTTACATACACACAAACATGCACACACACACACAGATACACGTGCACGCACACGGGATGATCGGGCTCAGTCGGGGGTGTTCAGCAGTGGCACAACTGCATTAGAGAAGCCCCCCTACAGAGCTCGGAGCGCCCACTCGTCTTTTTTCCTGGAACACACTCCACGTTTCTCCTCTCCTTCATGGGATTAATGAACAAGCAGAAACACTCCAGCATCCCAGGCCTGGACAACATGTCCCTGCTCCCCCTGCAGCGAGCTCATGGAAGTCTCGGAGCAATATCTCTCTGTCACCCCTTCCTCGACGCTGTAGATCTCTGGTGACCACACATACAGACTAGATCTTCTAATTCTATCCTTAAAAAACTAAGTTCCCATGTCGAGTGTCCTCAGACCTTTCGGTATTCCTCGTTAACAATAAACACAGACGGACACTCCTGTCTGTGGAATGCTATGAGTGAAACACTGGCCAGTTGTAATCCATCACTCAATCAGATGTCTTTCTCCATTGACAAACTCGGACTCTGTGGTGTTTTTAACCGTTCACGCTATCGGCCCGGTAATAACTGGAGAGTGCATGTGTGTGATGAATGTGTGTGCGGTCGCAGCCGTGGGTTACAGAGTATTTTACCACGGCTGCTAGCCAATCAGAATCAAGTATCCAAACTCTCCGTGGTAGAAATGTGTGTTTGATCCCCTTACTCTGTGGAACCATAGTTTCGTCTTCTTCATGACTAGTTCTAGTTCTAGTTCTAGTTCTAGTTCTAGTTCTAGTTCTAGTTCTAGTTCTACTTCGCTAGTCCATGGCCTCTCTGGGAGGGAGCAAGGTAGACGTAGCGGAGGTCTAAACCACGCGTCCAGGTTCAGGTTACTGCAGTATCAGTACCCCCTCCATAGGAGGGTCAAAAACGGTTAATCACCAACCTGACTGAGGTCAAAAGAACTGGTCATCGACTCAATAACTTGCGGCGGCCATTCTATACGCTTGTAAGTGAAAGACCGATGAGATAAATCCCCACCTAGACTCATGAGTCAGTCTCTAAATGCTGCGCTCAACTAGATACTGAAGACCCAAATAAAAGTGGGTGGAAACAATTTGGGGTATCGAAAAAAAAAACTGCACTCTTAAGGGCAGTAGGACATAATTTCCGGTAAGGCGGGCCCTTCAACATTATTGGAGATGTACTGTAGGCAGCGGTTCTGATTGGTAGCGTCCATTTTAAGTGCTGTTCTAGCGACGATTTTTAATGGAGATGTCTCCAGATACAGATCTCCAAAGTCTGGCATTGCGAGACTAATTCCTACCTCAAACAAAGAACGCCATTTTGCCATGGCCAATTACCAGTGTTAGGAACTCAATCTCCATCCACCGTAATCCTGTTTCAGTTCACTGTCACGCTAGTTTTTAAGACAGTACCCTTTCTTCTGACTATTACTGTACAGTGAGTTCACACATGGACGTTGAAAGCATTGATACACAGCTCAATTCACACACAGTGTGCTGAAGCATGTGAACATATACCAACAGAGTCGGGGAGGCGTGAAACGTGCATTATCACACGCGAACACACATATTGTATAGAGAGGCGTAGCCGACATGTACCGCGCAGCTTAAGGTCATGGAAAAAACAACTCTTCAGCCTTAATCAGATGAGATTATCTTGTTCTCCTTCAAAGTTATCTCCTGCTCTCCGGCATGGCCTGGACACACGTTTCTTTCCTGTTTCTGTGGAGGGGCCCCAAGCACGTCCTTTCAGGACAATAACAGGCAGCCGGGTCTCTGTTTGGGGCTGGAGAGAACTGGAATGGGTACTATGATGCACTTGGCTTGTAGGTTCATTTCATTGGAAGACAGCTACAGTATACACTGTACCGTAGGAAATCCTTCTGGAGTATGGTCTTGCCTTTCTGGAACGGTGTGAAGTTCACCTCAGGTTTCATGCTCCCTTAAGATTGGGCAAAGGTTTAATGGGACCCCAGCTTGGGGTAAAATTCCACCTCGAGGCAAACTATTTTCTCTCCGTCTTTTGCTGCGACCTCTGAGGCCTCTGCCCTGCAGTTCATACAGTGTGGTGTACAACATCTGATGGCCTGGGACCTGAGCTGCAGAAATCGAAAGCAGACTTTTCTCTCTTTCTCTCTTTCTATCTCTCTCCATTAGCCTCTCACCAGTTAAGTTAATGTCATCTCCAAGGTTACGTAAGTCTTCAAGGGAACACTTTGGCAGTTCTTTTTTTCTGCGGCGCTTTGAAATGGCGGAAATGAACTCGGTTCAGTCAGGAATGTACAATATGAGCTCAGAACTACCAGCTTGCTCTATATAGTTTCACAGGCATTATCTCAAAGTATCGCTTCAATATTTCAATTGCAGCATGCTATCACATGAAATGTGTTTCAAAGCACTGTTGTCTATAGTCGTTTGGGCTGCTACTGTAGTGATACTAGCCTGACACTCGGACTGATTTTCGTTTCACTTCATTATTTAGTCTGAACGGGCTCCCATTGCAGAAGGTTTCTGAGATGGAAGTTCCCAAAGGGAACTGATTAGTTCATCCCCTAACCAATCACAGTATTTGAAATGACATTCAAAGGATGCTGATTAGCCTGGTTTTAATTCTGGTTAGAATTTCAGCCAGAGATATCGCTCTGGACAAGAACTTTTCCAGACCCTGAATCGCATTTCAAAATTTGAAAATTCAGATTCAGGGGCTGGAGCTAAGCTAGTGAAATGCATTACTGAAGGAACAAAAAAAGATTGATTGTTCTTTTCTGGTTTAAACAATGCTTTAGATCTTACATTCCAGTGAGAAAAACATATAATTTAATTATATTTAAATTATATGTTAATTTTGGCTGCTTGCGGCTTTCACACACCCAAAGTTCACACATACACACACACACACACACAAACACACACACACACACACACACACATTCATTACTAATGCCTTTTCACCTCGGCTAACATTCAGGCCTCAGAATCAGATCAGAAACTTGAGAAGATGGATGAAATAAAACAGTTTGCTCCAGCTCACCCTGCTGTGACCCCCTACCTGAAATCAAATCCCCCCTCTCTCTGCTCCCGGCTAGAATATTAGAGCTCACAAGAGGGAGATGTTGGGTTACTGTAGCAACGTCTGTACCGGCTAACAGTGAGGGCGTTCAGAGAACAACCACTGATCCTGCCAGAGCTTTAGCTTATCCTTCTAACATGCACAAATACATTCAGAGTCAGTATCTATGGATGTGGAAAGCCTATATACTTGTATTCCGAATGATATGGGCTCAATCTCAATCTCCAAATCTCTCTCTCAAAGACACCCCCAGAGCCAACACCCCCAAAGAACTGCTACGTGAAACGTTTAACCTGATTCTCACAAAAAATATTTCAGATTTGAGGGCCACTACTTCCTACTGTAGAGACCAGGGGGACCGGGGGACAGCGGCTGCTCCAGTGTCCCTGGTGGTGGCACACTGAGAGGAAGACGAAGACACATTTTACAACACAAATGACAATCCATCAGAACAAAGATAAAGCTGTGGAAAAGATTTCTAGACGACATCCTGATATTTTGGAATGGCACAATGGACGAACTCAAATTTCATAAATATGTGAAGACAAGCAGCCCTTTTCTAAAATTCACAATGGAATATAACCTTAACACTATTAACTTTCTGGACCTTACCATCTTTAAACACCAGAACGGAGGCATCCATACCTCGATCTACTGTACAGGAAACCCATGGAAGGGAATACCCTCCTTCACCACAAGCGATCACCCAAAGCACTTGAGACAGAACATACAGCTCCTTTAAGTAAGGAGAAATTTCTCAGAACTGGATGAATTCAAATGCAAGGCAGAGGAGATTAAATTAAGATTCCAATAAAAAAATGACCACCCACCTATAATAGACAAAGCCTATGACCATGCGTTATCATCTTCAAGATCCGAGCTACTGAAGCCTAAAGTCACATCTGAAAAACCGAAAATAATAATTTTCACGAGTGAATTCAACCACTGGCATCAGAAACTCTGGGATATAATCAACAAGCACTGCACATCTTAAGTGTAGAACCATCACTGCGTGAGTCCGCAAAAAGCCCCCCCCCCCCCTCTCTCTAGCATTCCAACGAGCACCAGCAATCAGAGACAAGGTTGTACATCATTTTCAGTCCGCCAACCCCAACCACACTTGGCTCCATCTCAAAGGCAACTTCAGATGTGGAAATGCAGTCATTGTAACAACAACACCAATATCAAGCACTTCACTCATCCACACAATGGGAAGAGGTTTCCTATCAAACGTATAACAACACAACATCAGTAATCGACATGCTTACACGCCACTGTTGACAAGCGTACATTGGACAAAGACGGCACTCAAACCACGAATTTCAGAACATAAAACAGCCATTTGCACAGGGAATATGGACTATGCCATAGCAAAGCACTATCATGAAGCCAATCACGGCACTCCAGCCTTACTACACTTTAGCAGATTCAACTCGGCGCTCAAGTGAGAACAGGGTAATACAAGTCTTTCAGATGGGGGGTTTTGGAGGGAAACTTCAATGCAAAAACAGCAGGTCTCCAGGCACTCAAAACCAGAAGGCGAGGAAGGTAGATCTTCTTCAGGGCCATGAAGAAGACTAGTGCGGTCGAAACATGTCGGTTTTTACAAATTTTAAGCCCAAGATGACGGAATAAAGGCTTTTTTCTCCTACCTTTCTTCACGTTCTGGTTTTGAGTGCCTGGGGGACCTGCTGTTTTTGCCTTACTACACTTTGTTGGACTTGAATATGTAACACTTCCAACCAGAGGGGGCAATTTGCCAAAACTACTCTCTCAAAGAGAGATGTACTGGATTTCAAAACTCAACACAATGCGGGTCTGAATGATGATTTTGGTTTGAAATGCTTCCTCTGAATAAGCCAACCTCCTAACCTCTGTAACCTCTGGAAAGGTCCTGACTTCCATTGTCTTTCATGCTTTGATGAAGGCCACCAGGCCGAAACTTCTGCATAATTTGTTTTGCACATGGCCAAAATAAAATGGTGACATTGAAAAAAGTCAGTGTTATCCTGAACATCTGTGTCTGAGTCTATCATCTGAAAATTATACACTGTAATATCTATCTACGGTTACAGATTTTTAGATTTAGATGCAGTTTATAAAACAAAATCATACTGTGTAAAGTATTCACTGCTAGAAGAATCTTTCAACAACATAGACGATGACAAAGTAGGGCAAAAATAAACCAAGCTTGTGTCCCGACACAAACCATCTTGACTGGCTGTAAACTTTGCTCCCTACCTTGGCATACAGCGCTGTTCTGTGATCACCACTCCCATGTATAGATTAAGGAAATGTCATAAATACTCTGGCTATGTCTAAGCTGCTTACTGGGGGGAAAAACGAGTGAAATAAAGATAAAAATTCAGATAGATTAAAGTGAACCAACAAAATGCAGACGAAGCAAAAACAGTTATAGATTTATGGAGGATTATCATCCATATGGCTGCTATGTTCCACCACACATCCACTGACAGACACGCTAAGGAGAGAGAGAAAGAGAGAGAGAGAGAAAGAGAGAGAAAGAGAGAGAGAGAGAGAGAGAGAGTGAGTGAGAGAATGTCTCAGGTTGTAGTGATGCTCTCTCTCTCTCTCTCTCTCTCTCTGGAGCTCTAATGTGGAAAGGCAAGTCGTCAAAGGCTATTTGCCAATAGTCAAACTCAATAGGTATAATAGTCAAATTTTGTGAATTTGATCATGCAAAGTGCACATAAGTCAGTGGAGGTGTGTCGAGTGAAGGGGTGGAATGATTGAAAGAAGTGACGCAGGTGTGCCTTTTTCAAGCCAATCAGATGTGCCATAGTATGAAAAATGGGCTAGGACTTGCAGAGGAAAAGAAGCAAATGCTTTAGGCTACATGGGAGGATATCGTCATCCTCGTGCATAAAGTTTTGCAATTATTAATCGCAATTACCATTTTGAAGCAAATAATCACAATTATTATCTTTTGTCATAATCGTGCAGCCCTAAGTCCCGCCACCTGGTCCTGGGTCTACGTATTGTCTTTCTTTTTGAAATATTGATGGATAAATGTGGCAACCGTTGTATAAAAGCATTATGGAACTCAAAGCCGTGGGATGGCATGGATATCGCCACGGCTAGCGGGGTGTAACAATATCCGTGACATCCCACTGCTTCTCGTTCCATAATGCTTTAATGAAACTCCTCCCTGGCCAGCCAAGCGCACCGTTAAGTGAACATTCCAAAATGGTCATTTCCTTCGCCTTTGACAATTTTCTGTGACTAAATTGGATCTCTTAAAAGTATGTTCGCCATCGAGGCAAAGCTCATCCATTCTTGCCATCACAGAGTATGTGAACATATGTGGCTTTTGGCATGCAAAACCCATACTGTTTTGGGAAAGAGAGGGCATGTTACTCATATCGAGAGAGTAGAGAGATAGAGAGAGAGAGATAGAGAGAGATTGGGAGATTGAGGGCTCTGATTTAATTAAATTAGAGCTCTCTGTCCCTCAATCACTCTCTATCTCTCTATCTCTATCAATTTAACTCTCTCTCCCTCTCTCTCTCCCTCTCTCTCTCCCTCTCTCTCTCTCTTTCTCTCTCAGAGACTCTTCAATAACAAGGTGGAGTCTTTCTTTCTCGGTTGGAACTGAAGGGTGTTGACAGTCTTCTTGGTATAAAACAGGAGGTAAGAGAAGTATCCAATTCACAGCTGCTTCAGAGGTGAAGACATTGATGAAGACATCGTTGATAGAAAACACACACACACACACAAACACACACACACACACACAAACACAAGCAGTCAGAAGCATGAGGTCACATGTTTATGAGTCTGGAAAAGATCCTGACTAAAACATGGCCAAAAGTGTTCCAGGGCTCCAAAGTAATAAACACAAATATATCGTTGCTGTCCTGCATCCAAGACAAATAATTATGGATTGGCTGCATGGGCAGAAATACAGACACACTTCAGTCATTTACGATTACAGCTTTTTTTGTGAGTAGCTCAGCTGAATGGGGCCACTGTTACAGTAAATGTTTAATGTCTGTCTTAAATGGTTCTGTTAAAACCACTCATGATCAATAAAACCCATATTGGAGGGCTTGTAAAAGAGAAACACTCTAATAATATCTTGGCAACATTACAACAGTTGATACAATGTATACCAGTGACCCATTGCAAAAGCACAGGTAAACTGACTGGATTGAGTAGGCCTACTTCCCAACTCTTGTTGGGACCAACACATGACAACAGTCAAAGAATTGAACACTGCACAAATGTATATTGAACGTTATTTAATTGCCCTGCCCACATCATGGACACAGACATAGCCAATGATTGATAGCCAACCGTGATCAGATGGGATAAGTAGATGAGGATGATACTGATAGGCCGCTAGACTACGGATAGTATAGTACATTGCCAGTTTGGGAACCTTAATGTCTAGCTGAGTACCTAGGACTGGAATAGGAAGTGATAGCACCAATAAGCTGCAAGGTGAAGCGATTACAAGAATTCCAATGTGCCTGTAACTGTACTTGTTACACATGGCACATACACGTTCTATGCTATTTTATTCTTGTTGCAACAGCGCATCTTAGATGGAGAAAAAGGTGTATAATGACATGCACTTAGTCCTGGCTACAGGATGTCAAGGAAAGAGCATTTCAAGAAATGAAACAAACAAAAAATGAAATATAGATTTATTGCATATTACATGCTTCATTTCATCTCAGGCAGAATTCTTTTCCCTGAAGACATTGAAGACATATATGGCACTGACACCCGACTCTTTTGCTTTCCAGTCAAGGTGTAAATTCTTCAGCCTTGTGAATGTCAGAATGCTTTAAAATCCTTTGAGCATTGCAATCAACTACAGTAGTGCACTATTTTCTCAATATTTAGCTCATTTAATATGCTATAATAAATAAGTCCAGCTGAAACAGACGTTTTAGATCACCTGACTTCCGTAGTCAATTACATATACAGACATATTTCCGACTCAAACAGGTTATAGGGGAGGGTCATAACGTTAAGAGGAATTTGATTGGAACACTGACAAGTGGGCGGGTTATAACAACTTTAGAAAGATTCGATAGACGGATAGCGTTGATTGATGGGTGGATGTTGTGAGATTATTGGTTGACCTTGCTCTTACATTGATGATGTAAGCATGTGAGAGATGTTGTTTTAAAGGAAGAAAAAAATCATAGGGTTTGATATAAGATTACAACGAAACTGAAATTTAGTAATTTTTTGGGCATATATTGTTAAATAGGTGCACACTATGACCAAGAATGTCATCCAAAATAGAAAAAAAGGGTTTTCGTGGCGTTTTTAAAATTAGCCAGAATGTACCTATATATCCATTTGGTGAATTTTGGAGCTCCCATTGATATTCAGGTTTCTAAAATGCTCTCCAGCTATTGTCCAGTTGTAGGTTTGTGCCATATGGGTGATTGGGTTGAATGGCTATGAACTTGGTTTGATACGCTACGGTAGAGCTATGACAGTGATGAGAATATCACAATAAATCCTTAATAAATCTTTTGCATTTACAACAATCCACACTTCATAAACGGCTCCTACAATAACAAAGGAACAGATACCCCATCTCCCGTTCCTGTGTTTCCTGAAGCTCTCTCTTTCATTCATGGTGCCCTCAGGCATCCCATCATTTCTTCACAGCACCACTACTTCTGCCCAGCTCATCCACAGAGCCGATGACCGCAGAGGAACTACTCATGAAGACCGTCCAGAGAGGGAGAAAGGGATACTAATCCACATCCTTTCTTGAATGGTGAGAAGAGAGTCATTCTGTGTCTATAGATTTTCAAAACAGAACGTCTAATGCAAACGTGATCGTCAATTAATAGTTTAATCACGCTTCTGTCTCATCACACCTTGATTTTCCACTGATAAATCACATCTAGGAGAAAGGTAATGAGCAAAATAGGATGTGAAAAGTGAATGCTACTTCGGTAAAGGGAGCTAAAATCAGATCAGTTTTTCCACTCCAAAAACGGCAAAGGAAATCTGGCAACACGCTGGTAAAGTTCAAAGGAAGAAGGAGAAGCAAGGCGGCAGGAGGGTATGAAAAAGGGTCGTCTCGACTTGTGAAATGGAAGTTCATTCAGGCTTGACTCCCCACAGACTGGCAGGCTCCTGTTACTATTTACAGCCAGGCCTCTACTTTCCATACCCTACACTCTGGCCTATGAATATTGCATCACCCAACAAATTACGGTAATTCCGACACATCTCTGTTTCCGCCCTGGTATTGACGGGCTCCCAGAGAGTCTTTAATGGGGTCGGTGCACAGGGAAGGAAGAGATGAGAGGACGCGTAGGGATCGAGGCCTGCCTGTGCAAACCACACGCTGTAACAGACGAGGACCACAATGGAAATAAGTCACAGACTTTATTGTGTGTTAATTCCTCATCTATGTGACACGTGATGGTTGTGGCCAAATGGGCTTTTCACACCTGTGTATTTTAACATCTGTTACATAAATTAATGTATTTATTCAATGAGAGTCTTCCCTGACCACTTCCAGGATAACGGCCTGGCGAAGACAGTCAATACAGTTCCATGCGATACAGCATGAATCAGCCAATTTATTTGAGAAACGTCAATCAGCTGATTAGAATCGCACTTGTTGCCTGCTGGCAGGTCAGAAGGTTGACATATCTCGATTCATAGCGTGATGGGCGGGGCATTTATTTACGAGCGCTTTTGAGGGCGGGTGAGTGGGCCAAACCACCAGACATGGACACAACACAGAGTGCAAAACCAGCTAACGTTTCTACTAGCGAACTAGCTAGCGGTAGCTAGCACCACGGTCCACCATTCAAACAGCATCTATGAAGAGGTTACCCACTCTGATGACAATATTCACCAACACAGCTCTGATGAGGATGAAATAATCAATGGCTTGGAAACAGAATCTTGGGGTAAAACTGAGTGCATCCTGTAGAATCAAAGCTGGGTCGTTAAGGGAAAGTGGGTGATTACAGTATTTCCTGGCATGTAAAGTCATTTCTCAATGGCCATGGTCAACGGCCTGGCTAGTGCTTGGGACCTGGCCTGTGGCTCTCATACGGGAATTCCCAAATGTATCCCAGTTCACACAGATTAGCTGGAGGAGACATTAGGATTGGGGCTGTTCCTGATCCACGTCCCTTGGCGTGGACCGCAGAGTGAACGGGGTGGAGCTAAGCTAACATTAGCATGGGGTAGTCCTGTGGCACAGATGTTTCTGATCCTGCCAGGGGTGTACAAGCTAAGATAAAATCGCCATGGGGTAGCACTGTGGTACACACAGGCTAATGTCTTTGGGGCTGAGGTGAGGTGACACAGGGTGACGCTGGGCTTCCTCGGTGGGCTGTGGTAAGTGGACGGTGACAAATAGCTGCTGCTGACGTGGTCCTCTGCTGTGACACGGAAGGGCCTGGACATGGTGTGACATCACGGCCATCCATCATGGACATGGGGTGAAGGGGGTTGGAGGTCGGGTGGGGGGTACCCTCAGTAGACATAAATCACATGACATGTCGACAGAGGACGGCCACTGACAGGCTACCCGAACTGACCCGTGAAGGGACAGTTCACCCTTAAAATCAACACTGGACAAATACAAACTAAACCAAGACTTGTATTGAGTGGATCATGTTATTGTGCACCTCAACGTTCTGAACACCTGCTCATGTGATTCAGTGAAAAGCTAAATCCCTATGGACAATTGGTTTGTATCACTCAAAGAAATCACACACAGAAGACACTGGCTTCTCAACCATTTTGTGCAGCACTGCGTGTTGCTAGTGAAGCTCACTAGCAACGCCCACGCACATTAGCAGAAAAGGCAGCAGCTTTGAGACCCACATGAGCAAATAATTGCTCGGCGCTCAAATATTATGATTTATTTTGCTTTTGTGTGTGAAGGACTTTATTTATCTGGACCTATGGGATCGGCATTGGCTAACACGGATCCTTCTCCACACAATGTGGCTTTGAATGTGCTTCTGCAAACATACGCGTAACCACACACTGAGCCGTAATTGGGCTGTTTCATTAGCATCTGAATGGCGGAGGGAGAGGCAGGGAGGGAATTACCGTACGGTATTCTCCGTAGGAGTGTCGCAGAGATAGCGTGTGTGTGTGTGTGTGTGTGTGTGTGTGTGTGTGTGTGTGTGTGTGTGTGTGTGTGTGTGGGCGGGTGGGGGGCAAAAAGACCATGTTGAGTGGGGTGGATGAAGTAGGTATAGTAGGTAGAAAGGGAGAAAGGCTTGAGTAGGCTTGAGAGGAAGGCAGGCAGAGAGAGGGAGAGAGAGAGGGAGAGAGAGAGAGAGAGAGAGAGAGGGAGAGAGAGAGAGAGAGGGAGAGAGAGAGAGGGAGTGAGAGAGAGAGAGAGAGAGAGAGAGAGAGAGAGAGAGAGAGAGAGAGAGAGCTGAGTGTAATTGGGTGATGACCCGTCCTGCGGTGGTTAGATCCTGCCTATTCTGACTACCCAGAAGCTATTGCTATGGCAACAACATCTGGGAACACGCTATGATATTCGTGGACACCAATGAGAAGATCAGATTTTCAACCGGAGGCTGATTGGCCTGCGTAGATAGTGGGGCTGGATGGAGAAGATGATTTGGCCTCAGATTTCCACTTTTCAAGATAAGATAAAGATAAATATATAAAGATAAAGATAAAGATGTCTCCCCCCAAGGAGAAATTTTGCATTTCAACTTTGACAATTACAGAAAGGTTGGAAAGAAGAGAAATACTTGCAAAAAAATGAATATTAGGGACTATGTACAGCCATGTACAGTAACTGTGCAGTATATAATAGAATAAGATATATGTATCTACATACATTCAGTCTGGATCAATATATAACTATACAAGTATATAAGTCAAGGAGTATACAGTAAATACATACATACATACATACATACGTACGTACATACATACATACATACATACATACATACATACATACATACATACATACATACATACATACATACATACATACATACATACATACATACATACACCCATATATCTAGTAATACACATATATACATACACACATGCACACCTCCACAACACTCGTGAACGCTTAGGCACTGTTATACAGTCTGACGGCCGCTGGCACAAAGGAACGTCTGAACCGCTCTGTATTGCACCTGGGTGGGAGGAGCCTGTGGCTGAAAGCGCTCCCCATTTGCCACAGCTCGCCATGGAGGGGATGGGAGGGGTCGTCTAGGATAGACTTCAGTTTGTCCCTCATCCTCCTCTCCACCACAGTCTCCAGGCCGTCCACGTGAACCCCCGAGCCCTCCTCGCCAGCTTGCTCATCTTGTTTGACTACCCAGCCTTGATGCCGCCCTCCCCCCCAACAGGCGACGACAAAGAGACAAAGAACAGTGTGCTGGCTACAAAAGACTGGTAGAACATCCTCAGTAGCCTCCTACACACATCTAAGGACTGATCTGCTCTGTCCAAGGTTCGATTTACTTGTACTTTTGCTTACTCGTCCACGTTAGCTCTCACTTCACAGAGGTTTTTATTACACAAACGGCAAAGTGTATTTTTCAAAGTCAGTTTTTCATTTAGTCGCGACCATACGCTCCCGAGGAAATAATGTTCAAATGCAGCTGGATTTTGAAAGTACCGGCTCTGCCCCCCATGTTTTGCGGCGCTTGACTCTAGTCTAGATCTTGCCCAATCACCCAAGCCAGGCGATGAGGACAAAAAAGTGGGAGCAACGTTGCAATGCTTGGGCACTGCCTATTTCATTAGTGAGAAGTGATCATGAATGAGCAGAGGCTAGAAGTTAGTGCCAAAGGTGACAGGCAAAGTCGGAGTGCAGAAAAGCATCATAACGAAACGTAGAACTTGCCTGAATCGCACAATGGGCAGCTAATGTAGCTACCTAGCTCTAATGTAGCTATCTAGCTCTAATGTAGCTACCTAGCTCTAATGTAGCTACCTAGCTCTAATGTAGCTACCTAGCTCTAATGTAGCTATCTAGCTCTAATGTAGCTATCTAGCTCTAATGTAGCTATCTAGCTCTAATGTAGCTATCTAGCTCTAATGTAGCTACCTAGCTCTAATGTAGCTACCTAGCTCTAATGTAGCTATCTAGCTCTCCACCCACTGCAGCTTCACACATCTCCGAAACACCACAGGTGCTCTGCAACCGAGGAGAACGCACCGAGAGAGAAAATGGTAGAGCGAGCGGAAAAAACAAAACACCGCCTCCCTCCCTCCTCCCGGCAACTCTGCCCAGAGGAAGAGACACAGGAAGTATCCCAGGATGCAGTTGGCCGGCTGTTAAAAGGTGGTGTCTCTCCTTGGAGATTGCGTCCTCTGCCTGGTCACCTGGGCCGTCGCAGCCACTCAGGACGGCCATTCATCACACGTTACACACCTGCCCCCCCCCCCCCCCCCCCCCCCCTCCTCCCCTCCCTCGCTGATCCTGGATAGCAGAGCCGTGAACACACACACACGTTGTTTCTTTACCACGCTTCTACTGTACATTATGCCAAACACACACACACACACACTCAAATAAAGGACAGAGAGTTGCTGCTATGGACAGGAGCAGCAGAAGGAGTGTGAATGTGTGTGTGTGTGTGTGTGTTCAGGACAGGCAGCTCAAGCAGAGAGCACTGGGCCAACCGTGTGGACGACCCCCCTCCCTCCCCGCCTGTCACAAGCCCTGTCACCTCATATGAGACCAGCGTTAAGACACACCCACAGCTTCACAGCATGAGGCATGACCACGGAGGAGGAGGCAGCGCGAACGAGGAGCGGTCATCACCGCGTCCGGCTGCTGACCTCAGGTGGTGATGAAGGTGTCGTGTTTCTGAGAGCCTCAACGTCATGTCTGCTACCGGCCCGAAATGTACCGGTGTCCCATTATGCGGCGTGCCGCCCCATCAGAATCAAGAGAGCGCGGCTGCCCTCTAACATGACC
>NC_140240.1:2678184-2680684 GCF_949987555.1 Borostomias antarcticus | reverse complement strand
CAGACCTCCTCTATCACTACTGAATAGTGGTGCAACGGATCATCGTTGATCCGTGATTGTAAGGAAAGCAGAAGGACTTTAAATTAAAAGAAAAATACACTCTACACATCAGAAATGTGTTTAATAAATGCTATGGTGTTTTTTCCAAAGTACAAATCTTCTTCCTCTTTAAATTTTGTTTTAAAACTGTGTTTAATACCGTGATATACCGTACCGTGGACCTTGATACCGTGATATTACCGTACCGTGAGTTTTTGATACCGTTACATGCTTAGTAATAGGTTTAACATTTAGCAAGCAACAAAATTCAACAGGATGTGGCACTTAGGGTGCGTATTAGCAAGACGCTGTGAGAAGATATCTCAGTGTTTATATCGAACCGTTGCCCGGCGAGATCAGAACGCTGGGAATCCTAATCCAGTGCGGGATAATCTCAGTTGGAATGAGGTTAATTTAATCCACATGTTGGAGGACCTGTATGAGTGTGGGAGATAATCCAGGATTCTTCACACACCAACTGGTGACGGAACCAGGGGATGGCCTGATGAGAGGCTGGTGTGTGTGTGTGTGTGTGTGTGTGTGTGTGTGTGTGTGTGTGTGTGTGTGTGTGTGTGTGTGTGTGTGTGTGTGTGTGTGCAATACAGTTACAAACAACAAAACCACACACACACACAGACTGTGTGTGTCCCTGTCCCTGGTGTGTAGTCTGTCTGAGGCTCATTGATTAATTAAAAGCGAGTGATTCTTCATCTTTAAGGGCTATAATTACACAGGGGAGCGCAGCACTGAGCACACAAGGACAGGGGGGTCGACACCATGCCGACACACTCCATCAAACACACCATGGGAACACACACGCTGTGTCTGTTTGTGTGTGTGTGTGTGTGTGTGTTTCTGTGTGTGCTCCGTCAGGCCCTGTCACGCTGCCAAACATAGGCCCACGGCAAATGGGGTGGGGTGGGGGGGGGGGGGGGCTTAGCAGGCTAATGCTAGCTAGCGTAGACTATCCACAGTATAGCCAAGTACAGTAGAAGTACTACCTCAAAGTCAAACAGTCGCCCTTGCAGCTGGTTCTTAATGTCGGTACTCAGCCTAAGTCGTGTATCAACAGCACATCTGATTCAGCAGTCCATGTGGTAACAACGCTGATGGAATAACACCCTCAGACTACTATCCACCATTTATAATTACAGGCATCAATGCACAACATTGTACTGCAAGACATGGTAGAATTCTGCCCGGCACCTGTGTATCTCATTAACTTGTGGGTGCATTTTAAGCTGCTCTGAATCTGGGACCCAGACAGCTATTTTGACAAAGATCAAAAAGGATGCCCCCCCCCACCCCCGCACACCACCATCTGCTATGACTCATGGATCTGGGTGGCGCACGTAGGCAAATCAATAGGCTGGTCTGATCAACATGTTAGCCTCACGATTAGCTTTGATCGCTATCATGACCCACGTTGGGCAAGTTACTTAAAGTAATCAAGTAAAGTGACTGATTACTTTCTCTAAATTGTAATTCGATTACTAATTACTCTCTCTGAATTAATTATTTTTGAGTTACTTTCTAAAACGAGATAATTTCTTACCACAATCATAGAAGTGCTGATCTAGGATTCGTTTTGCATCGGATCATAATAGACACTAGAATATCTGATCCCATACAGTAAGTGTATAGAGGCATGCGAGATTGCTTAATCTGGGTGATATTTTCATCAAAAATATTAATAATAATAATAAAGACATGTTTTGGCGACCTCAGAGACCTCGGTATTTAACTGGCTGAAAATGAGTAGAATAAATACACTGGTGTGTGTGTGTTTTTTTTTCTAATTTCTCCCAGCTGTTTGTCAGCGTGAATCTGCAGCTCCATCGATGCCAAGGGGCTGTTTCAAGGCTGGAGTGAAAAAGCAAGTCTACATCAAAGGCAGCTAAAAGGCACAGCCAGGAAAACCTATCCAACAGCACCAGTCATCCATCAACCGTCCATGCAAAAGCAATATCCCCCAGTCCCTGTCGATACAATATTTAGCCTCGCGATCATAGGTTACTAATTTATTTACATCCCTAATATATTTACTTTTTCCGGAGAGGTGTGTGATGTATCGCAGGTGGCCCAGGGGAAAGTGATGTGATGATTTAGGGCCCAATTCGGGGCTCTAAAATTGGTTCCTGCCAGCGTAATACATCATGGAGAATTAAAAGGTGATTGTGGTGTGTGAGGTGGTCCGGGCTGGGCTGGAGGTAGCTCAGCCCCTGGATCACTGACACATCACTCAACCCTGGGCCGGCGCAGACAGAGACAGATGGGGAGCAGGAACGGTGGAAGACTGCCGATCTGATCATTAGAAGATAAGCAAGATAAAGCAGGATAAGGGAGGAGGGGGGGGGGGGGGGGGGGGAGAGAGAAACGAGGAGGGAATGGAGAGAGGCAACGTGGAACGAGGTGTTACCGATCAGAGCGTCGGGGCGCTTGTACCTGTCTGGGGGAAATT
>NC_140240.1:2660684-2668184 GCF_949987555.1 Borostomias antarcticus | reverse complement strand
GCAGATAGGAAATGATCTTTTCCTACTTTTCAGCTGTGTGACAATCCTCTTATGGTATGCGAGGAAGTGAAGTACCTTGGTCGTGTTCCCACTGATGATTTGATGGACGACAGAGATATTTACAGACAATGTTGTAAAATCTATGCACAAGCCGATATGCTGCTGTAGAGATTTTCAATGTGTTCTGTTGATGTCAAGTGCTCATTGTTCAGAGCCTATGTTACAGCTCTGCATACAGCTCATCTCTGGCATTCATATAGCGTGAGGAGCATGCAGAGGCTCAGAGAGGCACACAATGATGCTATGAGGCTGCTGCTACACATTCCTAGAGGGCATAGTGCCAGTGAATTGTTTGTGTCTGCTAGCGTGCCTACACTCTTTTAAGACAGATGATGTACAATTTTATGTGTCTGAAAACCGCATCATAGAGGCTCTAACCAGCCCTATGAGAAGCTGCTATCGGTACACATCCAGGATCAGAGAGCATTGTGGCGCAATAGCCTATATATTTGTAAGTTAGCGGCCTGAATACTTGACCTGGGGCGTGACTGCCGCCTCATGATGTGTAAGTGTGTGTGTGTGTGTGGTTGCCTGTGTGGGTATCTGGTGTGTTCTTTTTCTTTTTAAAATGTATATATACATCTGCTGTCTTTTTATTGTATGCCTTTTTTTATTTATCTATATGGACCTAAGGGGGTCTGAAATAAAGATGTATTATATAAATATATAAATCTTTATTTATATATACTGTATATATATATACTATATATATATATATATATATATATATATTCACACAGTATACAGGTGCATCTCAAAAAATGGAATATTGTGAAAAAGTTAATTGTTTTTTGTAATTTAATTCAAAAAGTGAAACTTTCCTGTATTCTAGATCCATTACACAATTCCACAAAGTGGCATATTTCAAGCCTTTTTGTTTTAATCTTAATGATTGTACAGTATGTGTAGTATGTTCATTTATACACTCAATACTTGGTCGGGGGTCCTTTAGCCCAAATTACTGCATCAACGTGGAGCGTGGCATGGAGGCAACCAGCCTTGAAATATTTCACTTCATGTGTAAAGAATCTATAATATATGAAAGTTTCACTTTTTGAATTAAATTACAGAAAATAATGAACTTTCCACAATATTATTCTTCTGAGATGCACCTGTATGTATGTATATATATATATATATATATAGAGAGAGAGAGAGAGAGAGAGAGAGAGAGAGAGAAAGAAAGTATATAGTATAAAGTATAAATATATATATATATATATATATTTCTTTACCTCCATTTTTCTCTCCATCTCTCTTTACTGTGTATCTCTATTATCCCTCTCCGTCTGTCTGGTGCTCTTCCTTTCTCTCCCTGCATTCATGCCGTGCTGAATATCTTTCGCATGGAGACCAGGCGCTGTAATAAGTTGTTAGGGAAGAAAGGTCTAACAAGGTTCCTGCCTCCCCCTTCTCTCCATCTCCTCTGTGGGCCTGTCACCAAGTAATTAGGGCTCCTTCAATGAGAAACTCTTGTGTCAAAATACTTCAAACATAAACAAAAGTCAGAACTGCGAAGCCTTCAACTTCTTAAATAAGCACTCAGGCACACTCAGGGAGGGTGACAGATCAAGAGAGCACTATTGTCAGGGATGACGGCTGGGAAGTTAAGTCTCAACTGTTCTCGGAAAGTACCGTAGGCTATTTCCTGACTTAAAATTTCCTGACTTAAAAAAAACAACATGTTTTCACAACTTTGGCTGCAGGAGGCAGTCTGGGATGATTTAAAACCATTCTCTAACTGCCAACGGGAGTACCGGGAGGCCATGTTTCACAGTTACTGTATCCGTCTATTGACTATTGGCTTTCTCTTTCTTTGGTTAGTAATGATTCGCAGGTTGGGAAGTTCACAAGACAAGGTCAAGATATCGCAGTCAGAAAATAAATCGTCAGTCCATCTCCGTGGTGCACTGCAGTCCGCATGTGGTCATGTGACCCAGATCCATTTTCCAATAACAATGACAAGCCAGTGCAAATGTTGGCAAGGCAACCACGGCATCTCATTGATTAAAATCGAATAGGCGGCGGCTCACGGCTCCACTGAGCCTTGACGCAATCTCCGAAAGCTTCCGTATAATATGCCGACCTCACACCTCCAGACAGCTCTGGAGATAGCGCTCAGCACGTCACTCCTCGAACGTTTATGCAACCGGGGAGCAGAGGACAGAGGAAGTGTTGCGGAGTCAAGGTTGATCGAACGCAGCTCTCTTTGTCCTCTATAAACAAGGATGGGTTACAGAGGAAATGCATTGGGGTGGAAAGAGCCGGGAACAATAGCGAGTGACCTCCTTTAGGTAGGCTGCTAAAACCCCAAAGGCTGCAACCTCTATAACGAAACGACCGCACAACATTATCAACCGGCTCTATCGCCAGTCCTGCTCTTCACGCTGGCGCGCTACGGCCTCGGCGTTCTCAAAAGCTAGACTGGCGGTGAACGTTGGGCTTAAGAGCCTGATACGTAAAGGACAAGGTGGCGGATTCTCATGAACATCTCGTAAATTTAGGCTCCGTTCTCCATTGATGCCAGAAGTACTGAAGCCTCGAGGGCTTTAAAAGTAATATCCGGTTTATAATGCCATTCCAGTAATGATTTTTCTGAAGTGGAAAAGTGAAACTTTCCCATCAAATCTACTTGAACGGGTATGTGTGTGTGTGCGTGTCTGGGGGAGGATGATCGGGAGGGCATATCGATCTTAAGGCAGTGTTGGAGTCAGACCCTCGCAAAACTGCCTCTTAAACTATATGGGAAAGCACTTGTAATTATGTAAAATGGGGGCATATATCATCGAAGGGTCATGTGCACGTTTTATATCGCATATCTTAATCAGAGTTGGAAGATGGGGTTGTAATTCTGATATAGGCACTGACAGGTCATTGGATCAGCTACATCAGCCCTCTGCACATGGGCTGGTCAATATGATTTCAGCTTTTCTGACAAACTCAGTTTAAGAATTGAAAATACAGAAGGCAATACTTGTTGTTGGCACTGTTTAAAATTATTTTTATAATGATATGCCACTGAAATAAATGCATTTTAATGGATTTCAGAGTGCACTGGACCACGTTTTCTAAATTCCTCAAATTCCTCCATTCTCTTAGATTCCCCAGAGAGGAGAGATTCCTGCTGATTCACATGAAGGACTTCAAAGCAATCAGCACTCTCAGCCTGACGTCCCCAGATGACTCTGAGAAGAAACACAGGTACACACACACACACGCACACGCACATACACACACACACACACGCACATACACACACACACACACACATACACACACACGCACATACACACACACACACACACGCACAC
The DNA here is from genome assembly GCF_949987555.1 of Borostomias antarcticus. NCBI lineage: Eukaryota > Metazoa > Chordata > Actinopteri > Stomiiformes > Stomiidae > Borostomias > Borostomias antarcticus. Next base: position 2,664,813 of record NC_140240.1, on the reverse strand, counting down.
ATACATACACACACACACACGCACATGCACACACACACACGCACACACACGCATGTACTGTACATACACATAATATGTACTGTACACATGTACTCATGTACACACACAGACAGACAGACACACACACACACACATAAACCCATGTACACACATGTACACCACACACATGTGCACATAGATACACTACACACACACACACACACACACACATACATACATACATACGGTACGTATGTGCGCGCACACAGACACACACACACACACAAACAATCTCACACAGCTATATGTGGAAAGCTGCCAAACAAACAACAAATGGCACATGAAAGACATCTCATAAACTCACCTCATTCCCTGCAGTCGTAGGTTCAAACCCAGCTAGTCAGTATTCACCTGCCTCTCAGCCCACAGTCTTCCCCTGGGTGTCTGTATTGTTTTAGCTCTTGCCTAAGTAACATCCCGAGTTACATCAGTGACTTATATAACCCTGCATTTCAGAAGTGCGCTGGAATGGGAAAAAATAAAAATAAAACATCAGTGTATCTTAGCATCAATACCCAGAATGCTAAGTGAAGCTGTCACGAGCTCCATTTTACCCACAAGCCTCTGGCTTTCAGGGCAGCGACGGGCTACAATTAGGATAGACAAGGGAGCAGGCGTATTTAAATAAATAAAATAAAGATCATTTGTTGCCAGAGGCTTGGTTACACAGTAAAGGATTCATTCTGCTCCTCGGAGGGACAACGGAAAGGCACTTTTTCTCCGCCGAAACATTCATGAAATAGAAAGCCCGGAGAATCCCTGAGGCCGGGTCTCCAAAGAGCAACGAGGAACGAGGAGACGAGAGGAAGAGAGAGTGAGGGAGATAGTGCTGGAGCAAAAACGTTGCATTGAGAGGGCTAGACACACACACACACACATACTGTACATATACTGTATATTATATCCCACACCCACACAGACACACACACTGACCTGAGTAGGCCCAGTAGGACTCTTCGGCAGCTCTCCTGAGTCTGGTTCCGGGTGTGAGGCCATGCAGGCTCTGTGCTGACGCCCCGGCCTGTCCTGCTGTCACTGCTGGGGGGGGACAGAACAACAGAAGGAGAGAGGTGTCACCAAACTGGCCCTGTTGCACTCACTCACTCGCTCTGGCACAGCAGAAACCGTCCCGAGTCCTGCGCTGTGTTCGGAATCGCTCCCTCGTTCCCTCGCTTCCTATTCCCTATATAGGGTTCACCATGTAGTGAACTACCTAGGGAACGGAGAAAATGTAGGGTACATGCGCTGTTCCCTGCAAATCAAGGTGGATTGTGGGTAATACATAGCGGACTATATAGGGAACGAATATTCCGTGGAGAATTCGGACACTACAAACAAAATGGCTGACGCCCTATATAGTGCGCTATATAGTGAATAGGGAGCGATTCCGAACAAAGCTCTGCTCTGCCCTCCAGCTGAGTTTCGGTATATAGAACCATTTGGAACAACAAAAGAACACTGTGAAAAAAGGTTCCACATGGGCAGATCATGGTGGTCAGAGCCCAGAGGCTAGCCCCCCATCTAGGCCCTAACCCCCCCCCCATAGACACTTGATGAGCGTGACTTTCACACTGCCTAACTCGTAACTCGTGGATGATTTGCCAAAGAAATATTATTTTCCATTATAGGATAACTTGTTAACTGACAAAGAAATATGTTGTCTTTTGTTTTGTGAATACATTTTTATCATGATGTAGTTCGACCAGAATAATTTGCACTTGTTACACGTCTTACAGGTAATACAGAGGGACGCTGAAGAGTTGAGTCAATAAAGTAAAGTAAATAGAAAGAATATTGACATGATATCATTAGGTCTTGAGGCACAATCTGAGGGGAAGGAATTATTTTAGGATTTTTTTTTTTTTTTTGTGAAGTCTGGCTTCTATTGGCACTGCCTACGGGAGGAAACGCCTACTGATGCTCAGTCGATCTGGCAGCATATGTCACGCAAATGTGGGCTGGGTCACTGGTCACCGAGCCAGACAGCAGGAAACTACATTTTCCTGCTGCCCTCTTCACTTTTAGGACAAGAATGTGTGTGTGTGAGTGTGTGTGTGTGTGTGTGTGTGTTTGTTCCCTCCTTTGTCAAACGTGCTGTGAGAGCTGCCGCTGAGGGTTTTGGGTAAGAGTCGCCAATGGACCTGCCAGCCCGCCCACCCCTCAACCTTTGCACACCGCAAATGGGCTTTGGCAGAACCTGGGGTGGCTGCCATTCCAAATCTCATCCCGCCCCAAAATGGCCGCCCGCAGCTACGCGGTGCAAGAGCGCTGGAGTGTTACAGGTGCGCGTGTGACCAATCACGCGTCGTCCTGTTCATTCACTGCACCAGACCGCAGTCGCAAGGACACTCCGCCGCCAGAAGCTGTCAGTCAAAGCCTAATGGAATTTTAAAGGCTTCTCGCTAGGCATTGTGGGTATCCAAGGGCTTGATATGAACAATGGGTGACTCTTTGTTTCAATGACACACTCATTTTTTTCCCTTTTTTTTTAATTCTTGGGATTGTAGGCTGGTGCGTGTCTGCGAATGCCAATGAGAGACCAGTCTACAGCTTTTCTATGAATTACATTATCGATTCCCAATACTCCTCAGAACACAAAATGTAATTATGCAAGGACCCCACCCTCACCTCTCAATCCATGCCAAGCCCATCTTCTCTGTCCTTCTTTCAATCCATCTATCTCTCGCTGTCTCTCTCTCTCTCCCGTATCAACGTGCCTCCTACTCAGCCCCCGCGCCCACCCTTCCTCTGACCCCTCCACGACCTCCACAGATTTGTCCTTCAATCACGTCATGACTGCGTCTCTCCCAAATTGCGTTGCAACATGCCTCTAAAGCAGCTCAACCCCGCCCCCCCCCATCCCATCACCCCCCCGCCCCCCCCCCCCCCCCCCCCCCCCCCACACACACACACACACACACACACACACACTCCCCCAGGCCCTAGCCCAGAGGACTTAACCCCGTCATGGAACTGCTCTGCCTTTGACGCAGCCAGTCGTTTAGCAGGCTCTATCAACACAGGTGTCCATTACACCAGCAGCCTCTGCCAAAGCACGCGCGCACGCACACACACATGCACACCCACATGCACACGCACACACACACACACGCACACACACACGCACACACACGCACACACACTCAAGAGCGCAGCCAGACTCAAGATGAGCTTATGCAGCTCCAATCTAAGACAGCAATGTTAGAGAAGTGAGAGAGAGAGAGAAAGAGAGAGAGAGAGAAAGAGAGAGAGAGAGAAAGAGAGAGAGAGAGAGAGAGGCCTGGAGGCAGGTGAACAGCAGGAGAGGAGAGGAGAGGAAGAGGAGATTAGGAGAGAAGAGGAGAGAAGGATGGAGATGGAGAGGGCAGAGCGGTAATAGGTCGGGTCTGGAGGAGAGGGAGAAGGTTAGTGAGACGCGGCGGGGAGAGAGACCAGCGAGGAAGGGGAGAAAGGGGGAGAGAGAAGGAAGGGACGGAAGGACGGACGGACGGACAGAGAGAGATATTCCGAGAAGGATGGGGGCGGGGCTTTAAACGGCCGGTGTCAAATCCCAGAGGCCAATGCCCTGTTCAAATCCAAACCGCTCTCCTAGCAACAGTCGCTGGGTGACTTTGACGAACAGCCCGCTGCGCAGTAACCACAGAGGGATAGGGTGAGAGAGGAGGGGTGGAGGAGGAGGGGGAGGAGAACAGAGTCCTACTGTTGGTTGAGGAAGGGTGTGTGTGTGTGTGTGTGTGTGGGGGGGGGTCTGCGACTGGCAGTGTCAGGGCTGGAACGGTCATAAAGATGAAATAATCCACAGAGGAAAACAGTCTGGATGTGCTCCGAGAAACGGAAACCATTTTGGAGATATATGCGTGATATGGGGAATTGGCTATGCCACTCATTCAGGCACACACACACACACACGCAAACACAGCGACGCACGCTCCCAGACAAACCGTCAAGAGATGTATTATTCAAGTTGCCGCGGTACTTCAATTGGTAGAGAACGTACGGCTCGGAAACGGATGTTTGTTGGGGACGGTTTGGATGGAGAGATTGTGGCCGAAACCACCCAGGGACACCAAGGCGATATCCTCTCCAACTA
>NC_140240.1:2645684-2658184 GCF_949987555.1 Borostomias antarcticus | reverse complement strand
AGTGGGGTAGGGCTAGGACTGAGGCTGGGGCTGGGGCTGGGGCTAAGGCTAAGGCTAAGGCTAAGGCTTAGGCTTAGGCTAAGGCTAAAGCTAAAGCTAAGACTAAGGCTAAGGTTAGGGCTAAGGCTAAGGCTAAGGCTAAGGCAAAGACTAAGGCTAAGGCTAAGGCTAAGACTAAGACTAAGACTAAGGCTAAGACTAAGGCTAAGACTAAGGCTAAGGCTAAGGCTAGGGCTGGGGCTGTGCAGTGGGGTAGGGCTAGGCCTGAGGCTGGGGCTAAGGCTAAGGCTAAGGCTAAGGCTAAGGCTAAGGCTAAGACTAAGGCTAAGGCTAAGACTAAGGCTAAGGTTAGGGCTAAGGCTAAGGCTAAGGCTCAGGCTAAGGCTAAGGCTAAGGCTAAGGCTAAGGCTAAGGCTAAGGCTAAGGCTAAGGCTAAGGCTAAGGCTAAGGCTAAGGCTAAGGTTAGGGCTGAGAGATTACATGTAGAGAGAGAGACAGTCAGTCCCCAAAGCATTCAAACCAGCCTGGGATGAGTCAATACTCACTACAGCCTCAGCCAAAGGCAGAAGAACTCTACAAAAAGGGGATGGAAGGAGAGAGAGAGAGAGAGAGAGAGCAAGGAGGAGAGAGCTGTAAAGCAAACGACCCCGCGCATCATCATCGTCGTCCGTGAAGCAGAAACACCGGGAGGCAACATGAGAGAGAACGCGTTGGCAACACATTACTCAAACGGGTCTTTAGTGTCGCGGAAAATGCACTTTCAGACACACGCCGGGCTCCAAAGACCGCCTCGCCTCCCTCTTCCGTCTCCCCCTCCTGCATTGATTGGCTACAGACAGCAGACAGGCCGACGGACGCCTGCTCCAGGCTAATTAATAGCCCAGTGTGCTCGGGACCAAGGTTGCAAGGGCCCCACTGTCACAACACAACAAAGCTGACACCTTCACAGTGGGGGTGCGGTACCCGGGCCCTGGTCCGTTCAGCCCTAATGCAGGGCTTTTGTCCTGGCCTATTGCCCACAGCGGCTGCCGTTGGCCCCTTTGTCTCTCCATCACCGGGACGAGGGTGCATACTTCCTTTGTGAAGGACATAGCCCATTCATGTTCCAGCAGCCGGTTCCTCTCTGAACCGTATAGGACACCAAAAGAGGCACGAGGCCTTGACTGCTGCCCCCCCCCTTTCCTTCTCGTTTCATTGCACTGTAGCTGACAGTATTATTCTCTTACAGAACTCTTGGTTGCTCTAAGGCGCTGTCATTCATAATCATTAGACTGGGGTTATTAGTTCTGAATGGGCAGATCTAGAGTACACACCACAAACCTACAGTAACGGTCTGTCTTCTAAAAGTAGGCTAGTTTTTATTTTTATGAGCTTTGATCTGTTAATGGTATTCTGTCGACGGCGGTGGCTCATATCCAAACCCCTGTTATTGCATCAGAGATCACGTTTCCTCACTTCCCCAAGACTTCCAGTTACCAGTTTGATTGAATAGCCGTGTGTGACCTGGCGCGATCCTCATTAGGATGCGGAGCAGAGGACGCTGGGTGATCTGTAGTACTGGTCCGCCCGCTTGGTGCAGGATGGTGGGAGTTGAGGCGGGGGCGTGTGTGTGTGTGTGTGTGTGTGTGTGTGTGTGTGTGGGGGTGGGGGTGGGGGTGGTGGTGGTGGGGGGGGGTCTCTCTTTTTTTTTTCCTAAACGGAGGCTTGAAGGTCGATGCATTTCAAACAATCCATAGCAGACGTCACAGAATCCGAGTGCAGACAAAAGACATCTGCTATTTGCCCTCTCTCTCTCTCTCTCTCTCTCTCTCTCACACACACACACACACACACCTTCTCTATCTCCCTGTCTCTCTCTCTTTTCTCTCTCTCTGCATTACAGTGTGGTCGGATGGGCTTTTCTCTTTATAACTCAAGCTACTTTCCTGTGAGATTTAAATATTCGTAGCGATAGATTCGTGTCCTCTAGGCTTCGTGCTTCTCATTAAAGGACCATGCAAATGCCAACGCATTCATAGCTCTGAGACTCCGTCAGCCCTGTTCTCCTGTGCCCACGCTGGCCACAGCGGACTTCTGTTCTTTCATCTACTGCGTGGTACTTAATAAACAGTACTGTAGCTGTACTGTATACACACATCTTTGCCAGGCATCTCGTTAAAGGAACCTGTTCATCTTTTGTGGGCGAGCTTGTGATATTGACTGCATTTGACACCAACAAAGACCCAGCATTATGAGCTGTGTAGGGGAGCCAAGAGGAATGACCGTGTTACATGGTCACCTGGGATGAAGGACATTTAGCAGATGCTGGTTAGATAAAGCCAGTGACACTTAACCAATAATTCAGACCTGGGACAAAGTGGTTGAGGCAGGAATCAGCTGCAGTTCTCTCTAGACACCACTGCAGCCATTGAAGTCTGTGTTTGAGTGGCGTCCTTGTGGTGGAACAGACCGGCCACAAGACGGTAATGTGACCGTGGACCTGAGTGGCAGCTCTGGTGAGTCTCAGGACAGCGAGGAGTGTGATTAGCAGAGGGGCGGGCCGGGGGTGTGACGCCACCCCTGGTCACCACGGGCCTCTCCTAGTGCCAGGACACTCTGTCAGACATAACGACATCAGTAGAGTAATGATGGCCTCCCTGCCAGGAAGAAACATGGGAACAGAGACATAAAGATGGGGATGGGCATAAATAGGCAGTCCCATTGTCTTTTAATAGACTCCGCATTTCTAACTTTCAAACATAAAAAAATGGAAAACAAGAACGTAATATGAGTGTTACGTATAGTATATTATAACTGTTGATTGTGATTTATAAAGTGAAAATGTCATTTTCTGAATTGTAATCATCTTGCAATGTTGCACGGAATGTATACTAGCTAGCTGGCTAGCTAACATTCTGACAGGATGTCACTGTCAAATTCCTATCAGAACGTTAGCCAGCTAGCTAGTATAGGCTACATTCAGTGCATTAGCTAGCAAACAGCCATATACTTTCGGAAGCATATTCCACTCGCTAGCTTTGCTAGTTTGGAGCATCACTCGAAAGTTAATTTCACAGTGAGTCATCATGAGCAAGAGGAAATGTGGCTGTGACAGAGGTGAGACTGCAGAGGCAGAGAAGAAGAGAGATCTGGTGAGGTGAGGAGATGACTGCAGAGGCAGAGAAGAAGAGAGATCTGGTGAGGTGAGGCCTCTCCTAGTGCCAGGACACTCTGTCAGACATAACGACATCAGTAGAGTAATGATGGCCGCCCTGCCAGGAACAAACACGGGAACAGAGACATAAAGAAGGGGGATGGGCATAAATAGGCAGTACCATTGTCTTTTAATAGACTCCGCAATGCTCCTCAGTGGTGTGAGACACAGCGGTGTGCTGCTATGTCTGGGGCTAAGGTTACAGTACCTGGGCGGGTTGGGACAGAGCCTAGAACGGAAGATGACAGGAAGAGAGTGAGACACAGACTGTGCCCAAAATAACACAGCACTTCCTACTTCCTACTTCCTGCTTCCTGCGTTGCTATCCCTTACTAAAGCTGAATATGGTCAGGGTTGATGAGGACCTCTGAAGATTTGGCACAACTAAGAGAAACTAAACGACAAATATCATTGATTAGCATGATACGGTAGGTTGTGAAAGAACAGGTGGGATGAAAAATAGAGAGAGAGAAAGGGAGAGAGGGTGAAGGAGATTAAGAAAAAACAACAAATTAAAAAACGAAGGAAGCTTGCCATTCTTGTGTGCAGGCAGACGTAACAAAAAGCTCTCACTTTCTGACGGGCTGACAGTGACGGACAAACATTACCCTGATTCTGTGTCACGGTGTGGTGGATGTACAGTATTAGCACTAACCCTGCCTTCCTCTTTAGCAATTAACACTGTTGAGTGTAAGAAGAGCTAAGTATGTGTCTGTTAACAAAGACATGCAATTTTTTTAATGAATCTAGTGAATGGCACTGGAGATCATGAATAAAGGATATGCTATAAATGCCTGCTGATTTGATGTTCCATATCCATCTGTTATGAACTCTGTAAGGTTGAATACAGTCACAGCTGATAGATAGATAGATAGATAGATAGATAGATAGATAGATAGATAGATAGATAGATAGATAGATAGATAGATAGATGGATAGATGGATAGATGGATAGATAGATAGATAGATAGATAGATAGATAGATAGATAGATAGATAGATAGATAGATAGATAGATAGATAGATAGATAGATAGAAGCCTTTATTTAGATTGGGAATATCATACTGAAACCAGGTCTCTTTTACAGATGTGCCCTGCTTACAAACAACTTATACAGTAATACAGTAGTAGGGTACAGAGTAGAATAATTATTAAAGAGCAGTAAGGAAATGACTAGCATCAATGGCATTTATAAACTACAGTCCCATAGGTATCTTAATAATTATTTAAGTGTTTGCAGGGGAATAAGGGAAGGGAGCTTGTTTTGTTTCTGAAAGGAACAAATATATATATAGCCTAACTGATATTAAAAATATGAAACGTAAGGAGATGACTGCAGAGGCAGAGAAGAAGAGAGATCTGGTGAGGTGAGGAGATGAGCAGGGGAGAGGAAAAGAGAGAGGAGAATATAGGACCACGAGAGAGAGAACGCTGGAGAGGAGAAGATAGGATGAGAGGGCAGAGCAAAGGCCCCCGCTACCCACACAAGTTTACTTGTACTGTAACTAAATAAAAACTTTTTTTTGTTGTTGCATCAATATAGTTATGGTTAAAGTTGTACTTTATTAATACCTAATCGCTGCCATTACATACAATGAAACAAGAAAAGATCCGTCTCCCCCAATGTTGACTCCATGGCTACGGCCTTGAATCAAGCGCACGCTTGATGTATCTTTTCACCATGAGACTAGGCACCTGACATGGGCTATCAGATGAGATTCTGAATCGATACCGCTGGCCCACACCGCTACTCATTCCAGCCAAACACTTGACCTATAGGGTCAAGACCAACTCGACGCAGCTCGGATAACAACGGGCCTTCAGGATGAGGATGCTCGAGCCCATAATTAATGACACGGGTGTTACTGAATCATCGCTTCTGTCTATGGGCGATACCCCCATATTCCCCCAGTTCTTCACCTGTGACCTCTCCCATGGTGCATTGCGTGGTGTGCGCCAGCGTTGCAGCAAATGAGTCCATCGGTGTTTTCAGAGAATGCAGTTTAAGGCAGCCGGATGTGTACTGTGTGTGTAAGTGTGATCTGTACCTGGAGAGACCAGCCAGGCACCAGCCTGGTCTGAGGATGGGGGTGGGGGTGTACTGTACAAGCCTGGTCTGAGGATGGGGGTGGGGGTGTACTGTACATGTGTGTGATAGCAATGATGCTGCTGGATATTCTGTTCTTGTGCGTGTCTCTCCCTCTTAGTCTCTTCATCCATGTCCCCTCGCTGTGGCTCTGTCTTTCCACTTCCTCTCTCTCTCTCTCTCTCTCTCTCTCTCTCTCTCTCGCTCTCCCTCTCTCTCTCCCTCTCTAACTCTCTCTCTCTCTCTCTCTCTCTCCTTCCTCATCCATGTCCCCTCGCTGTGGCTCTGTCTTTCCACTTCCTCTCTCTCTCTCTCTCTCTCTCTCTCTCTCTCTCTCTCTCCCTCTCTCTCTCTCTCTCTCTCCCTCTCTCTCTCTCTCTCTCTCTCTCTCTCTCTCTCTCTCTCCTTCCTCATCCATGTCCCCTCACTGTGGCTCTCTCTTTCCACTTCCTCTCTTCTCTCTCTCTCTCTCTCTCTCTCTCTCTCTCTCTCCCTTACTCTCTCTCTCTCCCTCCCTCCCTCCCTCCCTCTCTCTCTCTCTCTCTCTCTCTCTCTCTCTCTCTCTCTCTCTCTCTCTCTCTCCTTCCTCATCCATGTCCCCTCACTGTGGCTCTCTCTTTCCACTTCCTCTCTCTCTCTCTCTCTCTCTCTCTCTCTCTCTCTCTCTCCCCTTCCTCTCCGGGCCGTGACACGTTGCTCACCCAGCCAAACATGGCTGCCGTCGCAGCGTGGGCGGGCCAGGCGGTGAAGTGGAGATCAGAGAGACTTGGGCACACACCTCCTGACAAGATTAAGTCACCTGAATGGATAAAGCTGCACGCGGAGCAGTGGAACTGTGCTCTTTGGGGTGCACATGAAATTGCCTCGGTGAGCTGATAAACAGAGTTTTTGGCAGGCACATGGGTTTCTGGGTGTAATCTCCCAGTAGTGGGATGCGGTTGAGTGCCGGACACAGCGAAATTCGATTAACGCCCACGCGAGGTGCTTCTTCCTGCTCCGTAGGTCCGACACGAGCTCAGATGCAGACCCCCTTCCCAACACCCCTCAACCCCTCCTGCTATTGGCTAATGACAAACCCACAGTGTCGTGGCTGGAGAGCCATCTGGTAGTGACAAAGCTTTTAGACCAAACACAACGCTGCCAGAGACATGGCTGCCGGTGGGTGTTGGTGTCTGAGGGTGTGTGAGATGCACACTTATGGGGGGAAAAAAGTATTTATCAGAGATTTAATTTTGGTTAATATTGTAAAATAACATCTTGCAAAGGACCCAAACACACACACACACACACACACACACATACAGGGAGGGATGTTCATCGCGGAGGAACTGTAGGTTGCTCCCTCACGCATCAAGCCGCGCTTGTTTCGTTTTGTGGCCTTGTGATCGTTCACAGTGGCAGCTCTAAATATAACTCCCCTCCCAACCTCAGCTCTGGTGGTGAGGCGGAGGACGGTCTGTCTGCTCTACCTTCATCACTCCTTCCTCTGCTCTACCTCTATCACTCCATCCTCTGCGCTACCTCCATCTCTCCTTCCTCTGTCTGCTCTACCTCCATCACTCCTTCCTCTGCTCTACCTCCATCCCTCCTTCCTCTGTCTGCTCTACCTCCATCCCTCCTTCCTGTCTGCTCTACCTTCATCCCTCCTTCCTTTGTCTGCTCTACCTCCATCCCTCAATCCCCCCTTCCTTTGTCTGCTCTACCTCCATCTCTCCTTCCTCTGTCTCCTGCTAAAACACTCACCTCTGTCACCGCGTCCTGTATCTACAACAGCTGTGGCCCCATGAAATCTGTGTTTTTTCCCCTCAAATTTCATTTTATTTACAAATCATAGGCCCTCAACAGGCACTAGAGACTATATCGTAGGTGCAGACCCCATCTTCTCAATTGTGTACCTTTAAAATGAATTAAATGTCCTCCAGATACATTCTATGTAGCTGGAGTCAAAAACTAAACTTTTCTTTGCACAAGGTTAGGGAGCATAAAATATCTCCTTTTTCCAGAGAACAGCCAGCTCTCACACACATCATGTCACAAGGTTCTGAAGCCATCTGCCTCAGACTGACTGTGGCGAAAAAATAAATATCCCTTCAATTAGACATTTTGTCAGTAAAACATGCTTGGCGCTAACCGCTGGGAGCAATTTCCGATAAGGCAGTGGAGTGGCGAGGTGAATCCAGCTAATAAATGACTAAAGCTGCTAGAACGGGTTTGTAGCTGGAGAGCGAAACTTACCTGGGAAATGTATTTCTCCCAGGACAGCACAATCTAATTATTGGATGGGGGGGATATCTGAAGTAGCGGAATGGGGTTTGGTGGTGGCTGGAGTGGGGGGGTGGGGTTAGCCTGGGGGGTGGGGGTTATGGCGTGGATAGCTCATAGAATATGGATGTAAAAGTTTTACCTTTTACTAAGAGACGACGACGGCCTTGAATCCAATGTGCTCTCTCCCTCTCTCTGACTGTCTATAAAACACAGCAGGGGTTCTGTGATGTCTAGACAATCATACCTGGATGGAATGACAACAAGCGACCCCTCTTGAGTGTAAAAGAGAGTTTAAAGTGACTTTGGTTGGAAGGAACAGCAGGTGTCCCCAACGCTGGCGGGCTGAGAGAGACCCTGGTTTGGTGTTGATAGAGATGAAACTCTCAATGATGCCGCAGTGTCATGGGGTGTGTATGACGGTTATCAGCAATGTCGTTTTACACCTCTGTCTGCAGCTGTGTACACTCTCTCTCTCTCTCTCTCTCACACACACACACACACACACACGCACATGCACATGCACACACATGTTATGTGGTACAACATGGCAGAGCCAAAATGGGTGTGCAGCCTCCTCTTGGTACTGTTACACTCTTGGAGTTGTGGAAGCTTCAGTTTTTGTGTGTAGGTCTGTGTGTGTGTGTGTGTGTGTGTGTGTGTGTGTGTGCGTGCGTGCGTGCGTGCGTGCGTGCGTGCGTGCGTGCGTGTGTGTGTGTGTGTGTGTGTGTGTGCGTGCGCTGTCTACCACTGGGATCTGGCATTCGCAGCACTGGGAAACGGCCTTCACTAGTAAGCTACTAAACAGCATGGAGCTGACAGGTCCATCTGCCGCAAAATGCTCACCTCCAATCCTGGGCTGAGTTTCCCAGAGGCATCGTAGCGCTACGTTCATCGTAAGCTATGGCGTTCATCATAGCGCTACGATGAACGTAGCGCTACGATGCCTCTGGGAAACTCAGCCCTGCCCTGTTGAAGAATAATGTTCACCAAAACTTTTAGCTATGAGCTGGGTATCAAAACAGTGGCAATAGAGTGGTGAGATGATGTCATCATTTTGTAGGCTGAAAGGTTAGTAATATTGGCCCCATTTAGTCATGAGTCCAAAATCCCATATGGGAAAAATTCATGGGATTTGCGGACATTTTTGCTCTAAAAGTTTAAATAAATAATTGAAGATGAGCTTTGTGAATTTAAATCCCTTGTTCTGAGGTAGATGTTGTTGAGATATGCTAAGCATTATGCTAACCATTATTGAAGCTGAGACTCCAACCTCCAAGCCCCTATGGGAGACTTTTCTCCACTCTAAACTTTTGAAAAGTTTTATCTTATCTAAAGTTACAGTTGAGAGCCTACAGAGGGTATATTCATTGATATACCTAGATATAGAGCCAGGGACTGTGATGAGATGAAGATATATATTTTCATGATTTCATTCTGACTTCATTTACATAGCATTGGATTCACCTCTATTTTCAATCTTCATTTTTTGGCCCAAATCTGCATCTAAATCAGTCATTCCAACCCTCTTCCACTCCGTCTCTCAATCTTTCTGTCTTTCCCTCCCTCCCTCCCGCTCTCTCTCAGCACAGAGAGAATGACATCTCATTTCAATTTAAACAGATTGACACCAGGCCATATTTCACCTCATACTATACTCCCATCCTTGAGACCCATTAAAGGACAGATAAAACAGCAGATGATGAATTTACTGGGCCTGACAGAGAGTGGTTTGTCCCCTATTCTGTTCCCATCACCCCTGACTGAACATGGACATAATGATATATGCACACCCAGCCACCCCCATATCCCACCACCTAATGGTGCATTCCAATAAACCTACATTCAATCTACACATTACCCGAGCGCTCCATTTATTGAGTGGGGGATATTACTTTATAATGGAGTCTGTGAGATCTGAAAGTTAAATCTGAGATGGAATCAATAGGCAGATGATAAATGACTTTGGAGCAAATTATATACTTAACCCCGGTGCCTCCATTCAACAATAAAAAGAAGGTTTAGAGAATCAATATATTTTCACTGCAGAGCATTAGAGAACGCTAGTTTCATTTTCCCCCTCAGGAAGCGGAGATATTGCACCTTATCTTTCAGTTATGACTCCGCGGATGAGGGATGATTATGCATCTGACCACACGGGTAATCAAAACCCGCTGTGTCGAGAATGGCGTCGTTGGAAATGTAAACAGCCATCAACTACAGGAGAGATCAGGGGCTAGCGGTCAGAGCACTGCCCTCCTCACGACGGCAGCGAGAAGTGGACGACTTGATTAGAGTCTAGAGCATTCTCTTTGTTCTCTCGACCTCTCTCTCTCTTTCTCTCTCTCTATCTCTCTGTTTCTCTGCCTTCAATTCATTTCATTCTCTCAGGGGCGCACGTACGCCTCTTCTCACAAGACACGAGGGATGTCCAATTTACAGCTGTGCACCACGTGCCTCCTTCTCCTCCTCCTCCTCCTCCTCCTCCCACCAACACCGCCACCCTCCTCCTCTCCTCTACAGTACAAAACGCCTTTGAAACAAGCGAGCTCTGGGACTACCACACCTCCACATGTCTGCCTTCATGTCAGCTAGCCCCCTCCGTGTGCTCCCCTCCCCTCTTCCTCCCATCTCTCTGAGCATGCTCCCCTCATGGACCATCATGCATCTGAGGGGGTGGGGGGGGGGTGGGGGGGGGTCCAGGCAGGGAATGGAAGATGAGGGGGATGAGGCCGCGTTTTCTCCTCCCAATCTCCAGAAGAAACAATATGGTAAAAAGACTGGGGGTAGAGAGAGAGAGACACACAGAGAGAGAGAAAGAGAAAGGAGGGATGTTTTCATAATGAAGCAGATAGGCTGCAGTGAAATTGCCTTGTAAATCAACCCCCACACACCATTCTGTCTGTTAAATGTAGATAAACAAACTGGCGCTGAGACTTGTTAGAGTGTGATTGATGAACAGCTCATGCAGGCATCAACCCCTGCACACCCACACGCACACCTGCACACGAAAACTAAAGCTTCCACAACTTCTAGAAAATGCATTTCGGCTGCCATGTTGTGCCATATAACGTGTGTGTGTGTGCACACAAATGTTCACACACATATACAGTACACACACAAGAGCACACACTCACAAACACACACATACACACACACATCAGTTCCAGCTACAGTTGCATGACACAAGAGTACGACAACCAAGGTAGGATGAGATGAGAAACCGCAACAAAGCGATAAGTAAGAGACGAGGTCAAAGAAAAGTCAATTTTCTCCACGAGCAACCTTGAAATTCGCCTCTGCAACAAAACAGCTCCTGGCCGGACCCCCGGTCAGCTAAGTAGAGCGGAAGAACCTGGAGGTCAGACCGCTCTCCGGCCCGGTTGGGAGGGAAAATAAACGGGAAGAAAATGTCTCCTAAATAAACTAAGGCATCTTGGAGCGGCCCGGAGGAGATGGCGGCGGTGGGGTCAGGAGGTCACAGAGTTAGTGGTGGTCCAGAGAGTATGGAAGCCCCCCGGAGGACCGGCCCGGAGCTGAGCGATGTGTCGTTCAGAACCTATCCTGTCAGAGGTCCTGCCATCTGACCTATCCTCCCCAATTAGTGGGGGGCACCTTTGAGCCGACGACAACCCGTGCTGTTTGTGTGAGGTGCACAGAACAGCAGTTAAACAACTGTAATTTCACACAGTTAATTACAAATAGTAACAAACAACAAAACCACACATAAATAATTTATTTATGTCATGCACACACACACACACACACACACACACATAAATGTTCATTAGCTCGGTGTAGCCATTAGTTCTGAGCATCATCTGCTAGCCAGGCATTCTCTGTGGGGAAAGGGTCTATTTCCAGCGCCGGTTGAAGAGGAAGCGTTCGGCTTGAGGGTGGTGAGCAGTCTCCCCAGGATAATTACCTGAGTTAGTGCAAGGTGAGCCACAGTTCAGGTGGACGGGCCGGGCTCCTCACAGAGCCAAAACGCTGTAATTACTCAGACACACACAGGTTACCCTCTCTCTCCCTCCCCGTGAGTCAGAGCTACCCTGCTGAGAACCCTGGGAGACAACAAATCAAGTTCTCTCACAAAACAAAGACTAGGTCCGGAGAGAGGCTTATGTTGCTATCTTTATATAGATGCCGGTGAGAAATAGCTGCAAGTAACCTTCGGCCTGATCGATTCATATTCCCACACAATATCATGAAGTAACCTTGGGAAAATAATAGCCTGGCTTCGCCAGACCCGATTCACAAAAATGCATAGGGTCTGGAGCTACTGAGTTTATTTTCGATTTGCAAGGGGCGTTATCAACAGTCGCAGACCAAAGTGCCTCTGGGCACAGTTGGATAGACCTATAACCAATCAGGGCAATGAAACGGGGGTTAGTCGTCATATCATCGTATCAAGTGGGTACAGTCGTTGTATCGAACCCGCCCGCCCCCATATTAGATAAACAGTTGTGATTGGAACGGCGAATATCCGCTGGGTGGAGCTCAGTCGAATGGGGGCGTGGCCAGACTGATCTGCGGAGACAAACAGGATGTGAGCTCAGGTGATCAGGATGGCAAAGCCAGGCTAGGGAAATAATGCACTGTCACTATATATTTCTAACTACAAAGTCAGCAAAATGATTACCGAAAATGTACTGTAAGTGTTTATATTCCGTGTCTGACTCTGGTGGACATACAACTACAATTACCAACATGGCATACTACAGTAGTTACTTAACTGATACTTGAGTCTTGCTAAGTTTAGGCATGTTTGCATAATCTAGGCATGCTAAGGATTAAACTGTTACAGTATCCACTTGTTTATGTGCACTCCTGTATATTTGTATTTACTCTATATGTTGTATCTATTGTACATTTGTATTTAGTCTTCATTATGCTTCTGTTTATGTTGTTGCCTTCATAATACTGCTGCTGTAACAGTAGAATTTCAAATTTTCATAA
>NC_140240.1:2638184-2640684 GCF_949987555.1 Borostomias antarcticus | reverse complement strand
GGGGGGAGAGGGGGAGGGACTGAGGGGGGTATGAGGGGGGAGAGGAGGAGGGACAGAGGGGGGTATGAGGGGGGAGAGGGGGAGGGACAGAGGGAGGACAGAAGCAGGAAGAGGGATGGAGCAGATGGTAGTAGAGGGAAGGGAAGTGCTAACTCTCAAACACTTCCTGTAGCCAACTGGAGTAGGGCGCCATGGCGAGGGGTGGGTGCCGTGGCAACAAACTGTGACAACAAACAGGAAGAGAGAGAGCCTGAATCCCTGGGTGGTCAAGGGTGCGGTGCTTTTTACTGATGACACAGATAAAAGACTGGACAACTACGACTGGAAATGACCATTTCTGATGTCTCTACAATTTCTGATGTCTCTGTCTAATGACTATCTCTGTCTCTTTGGGTCTCACTGTCTCTATCTCCTGTGTCTCTATCTCTTTGGGTGTTGACTTTATCTCTTTGAGTGTCATACCTCTATTTATTTCATGTCTTTATCTCTTTGGGTCTTATGTGTGGTAATAATAATGAGTACCAAGGACCCGTTATTAATAATGTTGATTGTGTTTTTTACCCTGAACCAGATCTCTCATTTTTCCCTACAACCTTTCTCAGTTAGTGCTGTTTTAGTAGCTTCGCAAGCCATTGATCCTAGGAGCTCTATACTAATTATTTTCCAAAACTGGCTGCCCCTTTGATCACAGATCAGTTAAGACATTATTTTTAATCTTTCTATCTCAAGCACTTTCCCCTGTTTCTGGAAACTGGATCATGTACTTCCTTTACATAAAGGAGGTGATCTGAGGTGAAAAGAGTTAAACAATTATAGACCTATTTCCAAAGTAACTTGCCTCGCTAAAATCCTGGAAGCTCTGGTGAATAGTCAACTCAATACATTTCTGTCAAGCCTATTCAATTCTTAAGTCCACATAAATCTGGATTCAGAGCAAACCATAGGACTATATCTGCTTTTAATGTAGTCACAAATAACATCATGTCTGCTTTGGATAGTAAGAAACACTGTGCTTCACTTTTTGTTGATTTATCTACAGCCTTTGACACAGGCAAACATGATTTACTTTTATTAAGTCTGAGAAGCATTGGTTTTGATAGCAGGGCCTGTGACTGATTCCAAAACTCAACACAATCATCCTCCCGTTTTTTAAGGGGGTCCCGCAGGGTTCAGTTTTGGGCCCTGTCCTCTTTACTATTTTTATTAACAATATCGGGTGCGTTAAGTAGCTGAGCGCTTAGTGAGCGAATGCTCACTTTGACCGCTGAGCGGTTTTTAAAACCACTTAACGGTCTGCTCTAACCGAGCGCTGAGTTGCTAGGAGATGAGAACTTTTCACCTGTTGTCAATCATGTGTGATTAGCGAGCAGTGTCCCAACGATTCCCAAGCCACGCGCCACTTGTTTTTTTTTTGCTCTGGTGATGATGATGACATGGTGTTTGGCTCAAACAGATCATAGTTCAAAACTGCTCACTTGTGCTCTGAGCAGATCAGTCTGAGCGTAACTGAGCAACCCGTTAAGTGAATTCTGATCACTGATCGCTCACTGAGCGCTCAGCTACTTAACGCACCCATTGTCTCCTCTCTAAATGATTGTCATGTGCAGCTTTATCTATTGTATTGTATGTATGGTCTCTTGTCTCTATCTCTTTGGGTCTCATGTCTCTGTCTCTTTGGGTCTCATGTCTCTATCTTTTTGGGTCTCACGTACAGTATATCTCTTTGGGTCTCATGTATATCTCTTTGGGTCTCATGTCTCTGTCTCTTTGGGTCTCACGTACAGTATATCTCTTTGGGTCTCATGTATATCTCTTTGGGTCTCATGTATATCTCTTTGGGTCTCATGTCTCTATCTCTTTGGGTCTCATGTCTCTATCTCTTTGGGTCTCACGTACAGTATATCTCTTTGGGTCTCATGTATATCTCTTTGGGTCTTACGTACAGTATATCTCTTTGGGTCTCATGCCTCTGTCTCTTTGGGTCTCATGTCTCTATCTCTTTGGGTCTTACGTACAGTATATCTCTTTGGGTCTCATGTCTCTATCTCTTTGGGTCTCACGTACAGTATATCTCTTTGGGTCTCATGTATATCTCTTTGGGTCTCATGTCTCTGTCTCTTTGGGTCTCATGTCTCTGTCTCCTTGGGACTTACAGAATGTCTTTGTCTCGTTGGGATTCCAGCAGCATACTAGGACAGAATGTGTTTAAATGGTCTGCGAGGCTGTCTGCTGCCCAGATGTCACAGTCAGAGATAGTTTTCTGCAGAAAAAGACTCACTGTGTGTGTGTGTGTGTGTGTGTGGGTGTGTGTGTGTGTGGGTGTGTGTGCGTGCGTGCGTGAAGGACACAGAGAAGCCTGTTTAGGGGTGAGAGAGGACAGATGAGAGGAGAGAGGCAGAGACAATAAAACCCAGCGAGGAAGACGCTGCTAAACAACGCCACCATTTCCAATACTGCTAACAATGCTCTGACTTACACCTCTCTCTCCTCTCACCATCCT